>NC_056742.1:112303278-112380778 GCF_019279795.1 Protopterus annectens | reverse complement strand
GGTCAAGATTTCTCTTGAACAAGGCCAGCGAGGTGCTCTGCCTCACATATACCGGGATTTTATTCCACAGCATAGGGAGTCTTTGGGTGATGAATCTATCCCTCCAGCACGTCCTATTAATAGCTGTGTCGAGGTTTAAGTCTCCGCCCTTGTGGCTCTGACGGATCTAGATTTTTGAGGTGAAGCATATTCATCAAATCTGGGTTTGACATGGCCTTGTATGTTAGGCAAAGGTCACCTCTGAGCAAGCGGTGGCGACTGAATAGAGCTGGAGTTCTTTCAGTCGGGCAGCATAGGACAGATGTTTGAGACCCTTTATCCTTTTGGTGAGGAACTTTTGTGGCCTCTCCAGCTGCTGCAAGTGTCGGGTCAGATACATTCGAATGGGGCATTGTACTCAATCATTGGTCTGATGAGTGATGAGTATAGGAGACTATGACCTCCTTGATCTAGATGAGAATCCCTTCATGATAAGGTGGGCAATGTAGAAGGTCTTCCTAACTACTTTAGCTACATGGGTGTCGAATGACAGACTACTATCAACCTGGGTCCCCAGGTCCCTGATAACTTCTTCTGTGCTCAGTGGATTGCCACCTATTTGGTAGCTAGGGGTAACCTTGTTTTTCCCGAAGGGTATGACTATGCATTTTTTGGTATTTAACTTTAGGCCATGGCTCTGGCACCAGTTATCCGTTTCTGTGAGACCCTTCTGAAGGAAAGGCTGTTGGTATTATTCTGTCAAGTCACACTGAAAACAAGTTATATGCAAAATATGTATATGTGCTCACCAAAGTAGTCCATCTCTCAAGACCACTTACCAGGGCGGTAGATCTTTGCGCTTTCTTTTGAAGGATATTTTTTATGACAGCAGCTACGGGTCAGCTATGGCAGCCTTACTCCACTCATCCTTATGAGGGCAGAAGACCTTGCTTGGTCTAAGGACAGGTGTTACTACATCTGTTTCTTGCAAAGTTTCTTGTGTGACAAACAAAACCATGCAGTTGGAAGGGGAATCAGTCAAGTGGTGGATGGAGCAGGAAGCCTCTGGCAGTATCTATTCTGAGGCCACTGGGTCAGTAGGCTGTGCATCCCCCGACACATTAACCCTAAAATCTCCCCAAATTTGTAACTGCCATGTGGTAATGACTATGGAAGCATTCCCTTCTACATCAATGAAGGGACTGTGGACTTTGTACAGGAGTCCAGATACTTCTTTTTGAACTTCACCCTAGAACCAATGAGAGAGCCTCACCAGAGTGCAAGGAAGGCTAATCAGACTACCTAATTTCTACCAAAGGAGAGTCTCTGTCCCTTGGACCCTCTGGGACAAGGAAAATGGGGCCAAGGCATCAGACAGGGGAAAGATCTGATGCCTGCTCTAGGATAATATAGCTGCCGACTCCAAAGGAGAATCTGCCCTACAGAAGTTTGCTTCCACAGCATCTCTAAACTCTTGGTCATCAAATGTAAAACTAACACTTCCTCATTCTATCTGGGCTTTAAATACATGCAGTCTAATCTGTCTAAGTAAGCAAAGTGAAAGTGTTTTAAGCATGTAGGTTAAACTACTAACATCTAATGCAACTGAAATTAGAAATTTATGGTGTGCTCCCAACACCAAAACTATGCATATTTTTCTGATATGCTGTCATTGTGTTAAACATCAGTAAATTAGATGTTCTCATCTAAACCTAAAAAACATATGCCTATGCAAATTACATTATGCTCTGCAAGCATATAAATACTACTACTCTATTTTGCTTATGTTCCTTTTTGTGCTAACTGTGGCCCACGTTCTGGATGAAAAGGTCTTTCAAACCATTAATTTACATGACTGAAAAATAATCATGTCTCGGAAGTACCATGGCATTTCATTTAACATCTCAGTGAAGCAATTTTTACAAACTGTACAAAAAGAAAATACATAAAATCATGTACATATGCACATATCACAAAACAAAGGCACCAAGAAGGCTACAAACAACTAAGCTCTCTGTTTTGCATATTTTCCTACATTTCTTAGATAAGGGCACAGCACATATTAGAATATCAAAACCTTTATTTACCCAGCCTCCACTGCACAGAGGGGGGAACACTGACTGTGATCAACCAACCTGGGTGGATTAGATTCCCTGTCACTGGAGTTGCCATGCATGGAGGGGAAGGAATGAAGATGTGTGATCCACTCACCTCTCCCAAAGGGTGGGAGGGGTTCCATTCACTAGCTGGACAAACTAGGTAGTGTGATCTCCCTGATGGAATCAGAAAAAAACCACCACTTGCGCTGTAAGAGGAGGAACAGGACTACCCGGAGGGAATGCCCTTTGCAGTAGTGAGAATGCCCTCTGTGGATGGACCACTGCACCTACCCAAATGCATGTCTGGTAGGGTCAGAGAGAACACAGAAAAGGAAATGCAAACCACTACTGACGACTGTCTAGGTGATGGCCCTTCTGTGTGAAATCTTGCTCAAGTGATGGCTTGATTAGCCAGGAGGCAGACAATGGTCAAAAGACAGCAAAGGCAAAGTGTCTCATAAAAAAATATATTTTATATATATATATATATATAAATAAAAACATTTATCTTCAGCATCTTTTTTCATACAAGACAAACATGCTTCTCAGAATGCAGCACTACAGAACTAAAACAGCAATATCAAAATGTTCCAAGAAGTGGACGACTCTGTGGCACTTGAGTCTAAAGCCCAGACTATGAGTCACATGAACCAACATCACTCAATGAACTGGACACTGAAGTAACTGGTTAAGGAGGGTGGAAGTGACAGACTCACTGATCCTGGGGGAAGAGGGACGCAAGGCCTGCTGCTGCTGCTGTACCGACACCCAGCAAAGGCTGGCTGCATCTGTTTGAGACCAGCATGCATGCCATGACAGGGACATGCAAGACCATTAGTCAGACATGACTGAAAGCATTTGTGTTCTGGCAGCTGTTATCGAGACACTGCCAGCCCAGCAGCTGCCAGTTTATAATGCAAATGCCCTTTGTGACTTCCTGAAGAAAATGCACAAAGACTTTTGGTATCTGCACATGCCAGTGGAAAATTAATTAGTGGAGATTCTTTTCCCTCTTCGGTGTGTGATGGAGAATGAATGAGGAGAGACAGGAATGGAATTGGAGGTCAGCAGGTAGGGAGAAAAGGCATATTACAGTATTACAAAAAGCAAAAACAAACACAGAAAGCAGTGCAAACCAGCTACTGACTATATATGGGACTACATCAATGCAAAAGGTGCACGGCTCCAAAATGAAAAAGGGACCAAGGAGTACACTCTTGGCACAAGTCCATATATGTATATTTAGAGAGACCTAGAACTCACCATCTGATCTCTTTGAGTCTGGAGTGTTACTGCTGTTTTGGAAATACTTATCGAATCCTGCAAGACAATGAAAATAAATGATTTTTTGAAACTTTATGGAACATGACAAAGTCTCTTTAATGATGCAATAAACAGTGGCCCTCTTCTTAATCATTAACTGCACATTACACATGTTTTACGACATTATGACACATTCTTTACTTCATCCTGCAGAGACTGGCTCCTGCCACCTACAGTCTTCTTCTCTCACAGTAGAATATGCTCTTTTACAGACATGCCTTTTTACCATGTTCATCTCCACTTGCTCCAATGCTCAGACTAAAACTGACACCCTCCCCTTTAGCAGATTCGCCCCATTTTTCTCAGAACCTGTACCAGAGTTTTACTTTCAAATTGCAGGAGTACAACACCGGACCTACATGGGAAAAAATTACCAGCTCATGGAAGACCAGAACCAGAAGTAATGTAAGTACTGTATCCACTGCGGTGGTGGTGCTGCGGTGGCGTTGTCGCCTTACAGTAAGATGTTGTCCTGTTCGATTCTCAGCTAAAGCGTCTTGTGTGTGGAGACATGCGTGAATGGGTGTACCTTCATTGAAGGGTGTGCGTCAGAGCTAGCAACTCGGCACATAAAAATCTACTGCCAATCATTAGCGGACTGGAGTTCTGCTGTGGTGACCCCTAACCAGGAAAAGCCGAAAGACACAACAAAAAGTACTGTATCCCCCCCTTAATTAACCCACTGATTTGAATATTAAACCTAGTGGATTTATTTACAGCATCCAGAAAATATGCCACAAGGATTCTACTTCAGAAAGGACACAGTAGGACCATATATCACAATTATGGATCTCAATACTTCCACTCTTATCAAAAATCTTGAAAAATCCGTGTCCAACAAACAGTGAGGTACTTAACATAATAAGACTCTGTGTATCATGAGCAACATGGTTTTAGGCCTCGTCATAATACCTTATTAAGTATTCACCACACTGACAACATTCTTACTAGTCAGTAAGACGGTAGAAAGACAAAGTAAGGTGCTTAAAAATGAATTGCTACATAAAGACAGAGGACAATGGGACTGGAGAGGAGCAGTCAACAGGCCAGTACACAGACTGGGATGAGAAAAAGGTGGGATGGTGCAGAGGACAAAAGAACATTGGCAAACATTGTCAAGATGAGTAGTGGCAACTTGTGTGGAACACATTATGGTGAACAGACAAAATGAGAAAAAAAAAAAAAAAAGGGATAAGGGAATGGAAGCCAATGCAAATGAACAAGTGTAGGCAGTAATAAGTGAAGAGAGTCAGATGTGGCCATTAGGAGTCAACATGCCAAGAATTACAGCAGAAAAATGGGCAGCGAGGGACCTCCAGCCAGATGGGAAGAACAAAGTATGAAAAGAGCACAACAGTGGAGGTTTGCTAGAAGAGTGTAGGAAGGATGGGAAATGGTCAGGTGCCTCAAAGCCTCAAACAAGACAATCAGAAGGACTCCATTAAGGTGAAACAGGTCTTGGGGCTCAGACCTAGTAAAACACGGGAGAAAATAACTAAGTATATATGAATGTTTTCAAGTTGCAGGAGAGCCTCAGGTTCAGTCATTTTTTAGGACTCCTGGCACTAGGCAGAGCCACATTTGCATGTTCCAAATTAACTAGGTTGGAATGTTCATCAGACAAACTGCCTAAAGAAAGTGATATGGTGGTATCAAAGACTTCAGCCATATGAGAAAGTCTTGGTGGGAGCTGCAGACAATGCTTAGCAAAGAGGATTCTCAGCATCATTCTGTGTGATGGCAAAATACCTCTCAAAACCAGCGTGTTGTCTGTCACAGACGTGCATTGCAAAAGCTCGATCATATAGGTCCACAGACCCTTCTATGTACAGTGTGTGTAAGGTCATTCACCCCCCCCCCACACACACACACACACACACACAGACCACTAACAGGTCACAATAACTGTCAGGATAGAGGGATACAAGAGCCCTTATGTCGCTGATCCTGGCTCCAGAAAGACATCAAAAATGTCACTCCATTCTTATTCAGCCTGTTGAGCATGGCATCTGTATGCCCGAGAATAAAGTCACCTATTACAAAAACACTGCTGTGTTTAGATGTAGTCTCAGTGGTCCATGAGGGCTTGACATCTGCATCCTTCAGACTCAGAGGTACATGCACTGGTTATGGATTTGAAGGGTGAAGACGGGAGTTTTGCTGTGTGAACTAATGTCTCAGGTTTCTTAGCCCTTGACCTAGAAGGCTTAGGCAGTATTCAACTAAACTAGCTTATTCTTGGGGCCAATAATTTATCTGGACTGCAGGCTGCAGATTACCTTCCCTAGCAAGGATTTATGTCAGAGTATAGGCAAAGAGAAAAACATGGGGGAAATTCTAAGCGAAAGACCAGCACTGGTAGAGTATTTAGTAGAATCTAGAACAAAAGCTGCTGTTAAAAAAGGAATAATTAGTAGCGCATACAAAACACTGTATTACAACTATAAGAATCAGTCAGAGGAGGTTAGAAAGGACTGGAAAGAAATACTAGATAAGCAATTCAAAAAAACAATGGTGAATATATGTATATGAATGTCTCCCAAATATGGAACAAAGTCTAGAAGACTTAGGATCTTTGCTTGGAAGTGCTTACATAAGTATTTTTATACCCCAAGTTAACTCCAAAGAATTTTTCCTCCGGTAGAGAGCAAATCTTGGAGGTATGATGGGGAAGAAAGAGGTAATTGGGAACATATTTTCTGCGAGTGTTATGAACTAAGGAAATAATTTTTTTTTTTTTTTTAAACTATGATGAATTGCCTAGACACAGTAAGGCCTTGCAGAGCCTAATTACGGTGGCTGCCAAAAAAGCAATTACTTGAAAATGTCAATCAAAGTCTAAACTGACTGTATTAGCAGTAGTGAATATAGTAACAGAAGACAAAACAACTGGAATTGGGATGTTTGGAAAGGGCCATGAGCAAATTATACAGAAAAAAGGGAACTGTAGGAATAATACAGAAAAAAGGGAACTGTAGGAATAATACATACAGAAGAGGAACGAGGTTTAAAAGAAGGCAGGATTTGAACAAACTATGTTATGTCTGAATGAATGACTGGAAGATAAGCAATGTATAATGTCTGCAACTAAAATTATGTCAAGATTTGTTTTCATTTATATAAATGTATAATTGCCTGTGTCATATGTGATAATTATAAAACTGTTGCTTGTTAAAAAAAATTATTTTGGTTGAAAAAAATATGCCTGACTTATTTGCAAGACTAGGTACACTAAAAAAGTTGTCACTGCCTGTAGATTACTATGCATTTCCATAACTTCTAGTCTCTCCTTCTTCCTCACAGATCTTTAGCTGAAATAAAATCATTTTTTAATCCCTACACTTAATGTCATCATGTCTCTACTCATCATCCATCCTCAACCACTTTTTCCCCAATTTTTTGCACTTCAGGTCAGGGTGGAGATCACATCAACAGTGAATCTCAACCCAATGTTCACACCGCTGGATGGCTAGCCCTAGGGTACTGCTAAACCAAATTATGCATGGCTACACAGTTTACCACTGTAATCTTTGTTTTAGCTTCCATTTATTTTACAACTCAAAAAGGACTCAACGGTCTTACAAATGTTCCACAACACCAAAATGTCCTATTTTTGGATTTATCAAGTACAAAAGAATATCATATGCAAATTAAGCTATTTTTTTTCTTGAATACCATACCAGTTGTATCTCTAAATT
Source organism: Protopterus annectens (assembly GCF_019279795.1). Taxonomy (NCBI): domain Eukaryota; kingdom Metazoa; phylum Chordata; order Ceratodontiformes; family Protopteridae; genus Protopterus; species Protopterus annectens. The sequence continues at coordinate 112,373,679 of NC_056742.1, read as the reverse complement.
TGTAAATCATGCATTTTCTTTGTCAACAGCTCTAAATATAAAACAAACAGTGGAGAAAGATGATATACTACCTGGTTCCTCTGTTACAGCTTATCAGAGAGGAACCTTCCCACCTTCATGCGTACCAACCTTCGTATATTCCTTGTTAAGGCTATTAATCTGTCAGGGAATGCAAACACTGCCATTGCCCTACTCATAAAACCTGACTATCGAAGGCTTTTTCTGCATCAAGACCCAGGAAATATAGCTGCATCTTCTTACTATGCTTTCCCAACTGATCATCACTGTTCTATCAATGCTGTCAAATGTTTGCCCCCCCCCCCCACCTCAACAAAACCACAACTATTAGTACCCATCAACTTTCCCAACATCTCTGTCATTCCTTTAGCTACTATTACAAATAAACACTTTATAATTATGGTTTAAAATTAACATGGATCTATATGAAGCCAGACATGAAGGGTCTTTACCCACTTTGTGTAAAGCAACTTCCTTCCAAGATACTGATACATTCTTCTAGCAAGACAATGTGATGTGATCAGGTCTTTATCCTTTGACCAGTCCTCCTCAGTCCATAAAACTCAAGATCATACCATGTCTCACATGGCACAAAATAAACAGGACACACATGCACTCACACCTTAGTACTAGGGTATCAAAATAAGCAGTTAATGTTCTATTATTGGCCTTGACGGTCTCATCACAACCATCAACACTAAGCTCCTACGGACAGCCAGTCCAGAATCACCAAGCTAAGGCTCCTTAAACCACTGGAGTAGTCAGGGATGTCACCTAGGATATCATTCAGGATAAGTTAACAACAAAATGAACAAGGCATGATCCAACTAAGTGACAACTTCTACCACAAGATCAATGAATGTAACAACCAACTGTGTCACTAAGTGCAATTCAGGTCCATATCTGTGGATAAGAAAAGTAACAAAATGAGCAAACTCAAATTTTTTAATTCACAGAAATTCTTTTACAAGCACCACAGACTGCACCTCTATTCTAACGTTAAAGTCACTCAGACTTACCCATCAATATCAATGAGACAAAAAGCCACCTAACTCCTAAACGAACATCCTCACAATATCAGTAAATGAAGAGGCAACCACAGTTTGCTCCTGCAACCAGGATAGTCAAAGGATTGTAGCTGCAACCTTGGCATTTCTACTGCTGAACAATGAAAGCTGACAATCATCCCCAGCCTAATTAGAAGTTATGTACTTACCATAACGTTCCATCTGAGTAGGTGTATTCATTTGTCTGCAACCTGTGGGTTATGGATCCGATATCGGATCCGAACCGGCATGGTTTTCCAGCTATGGATCCGAACTCTCAGCTCCTCACCTCACCCATAATGCCCTGCTCTCCCTACATGACCTCAGATCGAGTTTACCATCAATCAACATACCCTAGAAAGGGTAACACGTACTATGCAGGAAACTGACAAGGCCAGGGGGATAGGAGGGCGGGATGGTTGCAGACAAATGAATACACCTACTCAGATGGAACGTTATGGTAAGTACATAACTTCTAAATCTGAAGTAGGAGATTCATTTGTCTGCAACCTGTGGGACAGAGTCCCCAGCTACCTGAATCTTGGGCGGCCGTCATGGAAGGATATTCCGGAGCACCGCGAAGCCAAAGGATGCTCTACCTCTAAATGTAATATCCAACTTGTAGTGGGAAATAAAGGTATGGGATGAAGCCCAAGTGGCTGCTGAACAAATATCATCCAGAGGAATCCTAGCTTTAAAGGCCGCTGAGGTAGAAACTGACCGGGTTGAATGGGCATGTACTCCCTCCGGTGCGGGCCTCCCAGAAGCTTGATAAGCCAATAAGATGCATTGCGAAATCCAGCGTGATAAGGAGACTTTGGAAATTGGTTTACCCAAATTGAATTTAGCAAAGGAAATAAACAACTGGTCGGATTGCCTATGACCCGCTGTCCTGTTCAGATAAAAACGAAGCTGCCTGTGAACATCTAAGGAATGTAGCTTGTATTCACCTTTGTTTTGATATTTAGGAAAGAAAACAGGGAGGTTAATGGATTGATTAATATTTGCTTCTGAAGCTACCTTAGGAAGAAAGGACGGGTTGGTCCTGAGGTATACACGGTCCGAATGAAAGACCAAGTAAGGAGGCTTGATGGACAAGGCTTGAAGTTCCGAAACTCTCTTGGCCGAAGTAATGGCTACTAAAAAGGCCGTCTTGAGAGATAAAAATTTCAGATCTACCGTGGCCGCAGGTTCGAAGGGGGGAGCGGTCAAGGCCTGAAGAACCAAAGAAAGGTTCCATGGAGGAACCGCTTGCTTTAAAGGGGGTCTAAGAAGAAAAGTACCTTTCAGGAAGATTTTACACAATTTGGCAGACATCAGTGGACTGGAGTCATAACCAATATGATAGTGAGAAATTGCCGCAAGTTGTACTTTGACCGTGGAACTGCTGGCACCATCATTAAAAAGAGTGGTTAGGAAGTCAAGGACCAGAGGAAGGGGAACTGTGAAGGGGTCTAGACCTTGCCGCTCCGCCCAAATGGAGAACAGTTTCCACTTGCTGCGATAAACTTTCCTGGTAGATGGTTTATGAGCCGCTACCAGGATGGCCTTAACGGGAGACGAAATACCGGGAGTCCTGATCAGGAGTAGAACTGGAGCAGCCAAGCAGTTAGCTTCAGGTTGTCCAGATTCGGGGTTGATAGATGGGACGGGTGAGATATCAGATCCGGAATGGGATCTAGAATCCAAGGTGGATTCACTGAGTGAGACCTTAGGAAAGGGAACCAGATCTGTCGAGGCCAGAATGGGGCAATGAGAATCATTCTGCACCCCAACCGAGAAGCTTTCTGAAGAACTTGGAGCATCAGAGGCAAAGGAAGGTAAGCGTAAAGAAGACCGGGGGGCCAAGCATGCACCAGAGCGTCTCTTGGGGTATCTCCAGGAGGAGGGATTAGAGCGAAACAACTGTCGCACTTGGTATTTGAGGGAGATACAAAAAGATCGCAACAAGGAGTTCCCCACCGTGCTAAGATGCGTTTCGCTACTTGAGCATTGAGAGACCACTCGTAAGGGGAGAGAATGGTGTGACTGAGCTTGTTCTCAAGGATGTTGGACCGACCCGGAATATGCGTTGCGATGAGAAAGCGGTTGGTGGGGATTGCCCATTCCCACACTCTCATGGCTTCTCGACAAAGAGGGTAAGACCTGGTTCCCCCCTGTTTGTTGATGTACCAGACGACAGACATGTTGTCCAACTGAATCGCAATAGTTCCCAAGGGAAGAGAGGCCTGTAGTGCTTGCAACGCTAAGAGCACTGCTCTCATCTCTAGAACATTGATATGCAGTAAGGTCTCTGAATCGTTCCACGTGCCTTGGACCGTCCGGCCTGCAAAATGCCCCCCCACCCGAGGTGGGAGGCATCCGTGGTCACCGTGGCGAGAGGGGGAGAAGCACAAAAGGGGCGGCCTCTGTGGAGATCTTGGGAGTGGAGCCACCACAAGAGGGACCGCTTGCAAGCCTTGCTGATCGCAATGGGATGATGCATAGGAAGAGCAAGATAAGACCACTGAACTAGGAATGTCCATTGAAGGACTCGCATATTGAGCCTGGCGAGAGGTAGAGAGGTAGAAGAGCTATCGCTGCTGCCATGGACCCTAGAGCCCTCAGGACCAATTCCGCCTGAACTGAGCTGGAGTGGAGGATGGCCCGCACCTGGAGCTGTAGATTCTGAACTCTGTCCGCAGTGAGGAAGGCTCTTAACTGTCTCGTGTCTAACCTGGCACCTATAAAATCTATGAACTGCGTAGGGGCTAGGTTGGATTTTTTTGCATTTATCGTGATGCCCAGGCAGGGAGCTAGATGGAGAAAGGAGTCTCGCGCCAATAACAGTAGATGCCTTGTTGGGGCGGTAAGGAGCCAGTCGTCCAGGTATGGGAAGACCTGTACCCCCTGAAGCCTCAGGTGGGCCGCTACCACTGCTAATACTTTGGTGAACACCCTGGGGGCTGTAGTGAGACCAAAGGGAAGGACTCTGAATTGGTAGTGACTGGCTCCCAGCCGGAAGCGAAGAAACCTCCTGGAGCGTCTGTCCATTAGAATGTGGTAGTACGCATCCTTGAGGTCTATAGAGCACATCCAGTGATTTTCTCCCAGAAGGGGGAGAATGGACTGCAAGGTAACCATTCGGAACTTCTCCTTGGGAACTGCCAGGTTTAAGAGTGACAGGTCTAAAATTGGTGTTAGGTCCCCCGTCTTTTTTGGCACTAAAAAGAACCTGGAGTAGAATCCTGATCCAATCAGGTCTGGGGGGACGGGCTGGATGGCTCTTTTCTTCAGCAGATGGCCAATTTCTGCCAAAGCGGCCTCCCACTGACCGGGTGGAACGTCGGGGAGGGACTTTAATTTTGGGGTGTGATGAAATGGAATGAGGTATCCTCTGGATATGATGTGGAGGACCCAGCGGTCTGATGTTATGGACTCCCATGCCGCTAGGTGCTCCGAGAAACGCCCCCCGACTGCCTCCAGAGTGGAGCAGCCGGGCAACCCTTCAGGGCTGCTGCGCGGGCCGTTCAGAGAAAGGTTCTCTGGACCCGAAGTTCCTGGGAGCCCCTCTGCCCCTAGGGCGGCGTCCTCCCTGTCCTCCTCTTCCACGGAAGGACTGGTTGTCCAGAGCGGGTTGGGGCTGCTGCGACTTCTGGAACCACATCTTCTTGGCCCTTTTGGTTCCTAGAATAGGACCTCTGGGGCACAGAGAAGCGGATTCCGACGGCAGACAGCGTCTTCCCGTCCTTCTCGCTCTGGGTCAAAGTATCGCGAACAGTTTTGCCAAAAAGGGCAGAACCATCAAGGGGCGTCGCGAATGACGCCTTGAAGGGCTCCGTGAAATCGCAATGGCGGAGCCAGGCCTGTCGTCTAGTAACTAGGCCTACCCCTGCGGCTCTAGCGGCTCCCTCCATAGCATGGGACAGTAACCGCATAGAGGTATTAGTCACGGACCTGAGAGTGGCCATACGGGTGGAGTGCAACAGTTTGTCCTCCTCCGACATGGACTCTGGGGGGGATGCAGCGTATTCCTTGATAAGATCGCGCTGCATCCTAATCACATGTGCCAAGTAGTTGAGCGCCCTCACTGAAAAGGTCGCTCAACTAAACATTCGCTTCCCCAAGCGGTCCATCATCCGAGACTCCTTGCTCGGGGGATGGACTGAGGGACTCTCCTGGGCGAGTTCCCTCTTGGTGGCTGCCGCTGTCAACATGGCATCTACCGGAGGCCCCTTGCTCCAGTGGGCACGGTCTGCCTGGGGACTAAGGATGCGGTCTGGCCTTTTGGGGATTGGCTCCACTGTGTCCGGTTCCTTCCACGCCCTGGTGGTAATTAGGTCCAACAGGGGGTCGGCAGGAGGGGACACCCAAGAGGTAGACGGGCCCGCTTCAAATGCCTCCAAGAACACGGACTCGTCCAAGGAAGACTTGGGGGCAGACCCCCCCCCTTATGCGAAGCATTTCCATGATGTCTCCAAAGGAGACATCCTCGGGGGGTGATCTTGGGGAGCCTTCCCCTTCCTCCAAATCCGTGTCTTCTGTGAGAGACTCGGGGGAGTCTATGTGCCTCCTTTTACACGTATGCTTGCGAGGTGCATCCTCAGGGGGGCTGTCCGAGGACCCCTCGCAAGCGGTGTCCTGTTCCAATGGAACAACTTGGGGCAATGGAGCGAGCTGTCCCAGTGGCCGGATGGTGGAAGCCTGGCCCAGTGCAGATGGAGCGCGGGAAGGAGCCGAAGCAAGTGCCGGGGGTCCGGAAACCCTCAACAGGGCCCTCTCCACTACATCAAAAGCCGAGGGGGAGCCAACCTCGACCAAAGGATCCGATAATCGGCTCCCCCTCGGATCCGAAGAGTGGATCGGAGCCGGCCCCGAGGCATTCGGATCCGAGGGGGCAATGCGCTCCGACACAGACGGCGCCGAAGGAACACTGATCCCCCCAGATCCGAAGCTCGGATTCAGGCTCAGAGAGGTCGGATCCGAAGCACTCGAGGGCAGGGTCGGATCCGAAGTACCTAGTACTATCGGCGCCGACCCACCCCCCCGGCTCCGAAGCTGCTCAGCTGCAATCGCTCCGAACCCGGGTAGTGGGTCGGAGAAGGAGCTATAGGTTTGAAAAAAGGGGTCGAGCTCCCCCCCAGAGGGGGGGGAGGCAGGAGCACTCCCATCTGCATCTGGGCCTGGATGAACCTTCTCATCATCCAGTCCAGATCAGCGTCAGATAAACTATATGTGGATCTCGACGAGGCTACCGAGGTAGGCCTTGAGTGCCTCCTCGATAGCCTCGACGGAGATCGGGTCTCCTCCTCCTCAGGTCCCGGTGAGAAGCACACTGGAGACCGGAGCCGAGGAGGGAGAACCGTAGACAGGAGGCCGGAGGAGAAGCCGCTGGCAGGCGGGCCGAAACAGAGGTCTCGGCCCGCCGCTTATGGTGCTTCTCTCTCCGGTCCTTTTTTCTTGCTTCCCTCTCCTCCAAACCACTAGAGGGAGGTTGAGTCCCAGGTGGAGGAGGGGGAGCAGGAGAGGAGGGAACCATAGACACGGTACCCCCTGAAGGAGCGGTAGCCGAAGCCGTGTCCGGGGGCAAAAGTCCCGCCAGGACCAGCTTCGACCTCCGCTCCTTCAATGCCCTGGGGTTGAACCCTGCACAAATGGAACATCCAGAAGTGAGGTGTTCAACCCCAAGGCATCGAACGCACCGAGTGTGGCCATCAGCAGGAGAAAGCTTATGGCCACACTCGGAGCACTTCGAAAAGAAAGCCTTAGGGGCTTCAGGCATACTAAGGTTCTTTTTTTTTTTTTTTTAATATAATAAGTGCTAACTAGCCAAAAGAAAAACACAGGCCCAAACACACACTACGCACCAGCGAGGGGAGGGATAAATAAAAGTTATAAAAAGTTATTAAAAACTCTAAATTTTAAACTTTAAGGATAGGGAACCTAACACTTTCACACAAAACTGACTAAAATTTTGATTTTTAACACTAGTAAAGATAAGAATAAACACTTGGCTGAAGAGCTCTAAAATCCAGTCTGGTCACCAGCGCGGCAAACTAGATCTGAGGTCATGTAGGGAGAGCAGGGCATTATGGGTGAGGGGAGGAGCTGAGAGCTCGGATCCATAGCTGGAAAACCATGCCGGTTCGGATCCGATATCGGATCCATAACCCACAGGTTGCAGACAAATGAATCTCCTACTTCAGATCATGACTTACGCTGATGTAAAAAAGAAAATTCATGGGACATCATCACTGCAAGAGTTGTTACCAAGCCCAAATTCCATATTAAATGTCTGCTCAGTACTCCAAAGCAAGCCACATATAATTTTGGGTTTGTTCTCGATATAACCTGTGCTCAAGTACTTTATAATGGACAAGCTACAGGAAGACAAACTTCACTAAGACAGCTCTGTGGGGGGACAACACAGAATCACAGCATAGCCATCAGTGCCATGTTTTGTCCTGCAACAGAAACATGGCAGAGATACAAGACCATAGCTAGATCTCAAATATCCCAGATACCTACAGTGAGTGCAAGCTCTATAACTGTTAAAAAATGCACAGCCTCCTGCAAAGGCTATTTATGCCATTCTCAAACTGCCTGAAGGCAAACAGTTGGCCCCAATGACATATAGAAATAAAACCTGCAACTTAACAAAATGAGGTACAGGCATGCCTACCATGCCTCTGACTGATGTAATCTTTAATTTGGATGGTATTTCTGCCTTTGTGTTATGGCCAGACATTAACAGTTGAACACTCAGTAAGGTCCAGCAAGATGGGGGATCGCAGATATACCCCAGGGATTACTTCAGTGTCACTGCTTGACAGAGGCACAGCAAAATAATAGGCATAGTTTTATTCAAACTAAAGGGGTGGCGAAAGCCAAATAACTATGGGCTAGGCTTATAAATGCCCTTGGGCAGATAGCCTAGTATGAACCTATGAACCTATGAACATTAAACCATAGTTAAAACTTGTAATGCAACTTCAACAGCCGTTCACTATAAAAAGGCAAAATATATTACGATTTAATAGCCATAAAATCTGCAGCTAGTAAAGTCTAGTAATGCAAACCAGAACAACACTGCATCTGTACATTAAGGCAGGATCACTTTCCAACCTAAGGTCAAATGAAGCATCCAAAAATAGGGGCACAGCACCATAGTGGAAAATGGATGCCCCACAAAGCACAGCTGCAAAAAAAACTGTGAAACAATAGCAGTAATCCATTCAAACATGCCTAGTAGCTACTGATGCACCTATGAAAAAGCAGAAGTACTGAGTGAATGCTCTGCATCAGTTTTAAACAAAAGCAAGGGGATGATGCCATCCTAGGAGGGGGGACAGCACAGTACGAAACAGGCACCAAGATAAAGAGGGAGGGAGTAGAGAAGGATTTGTCTGCCATAAGGTAAAGATACAGCACAGAAACATCCTTCCCAGGGTCTTAAGGAATTTGGCTGGTATGCTGGACACATACCCACATAAAAATTATCGACAGTGCATAAGTGCCCAATGACTAACGATAACAAATGTAGTAACCTTCCATAACATTAAGTGGAAGGGAAGTCTCAGGAATAAAGGTATGTTGACTTAACAGCAGTGACACAGTGTATCATGGTGGGAATCAATCACCAGATGTCCTGAGAAGCTTAACCTGAACAAAAGACTTTAACACATTTCTCAACACACAGGTCTTGCAGGGATTGACAGGCAAGATTAACACTCTTAAATGGACATCTGGCTACAACAGGCAGCCAAATACAGGTCCTAGAGCAAAGACTAGTAAGACATGTTTGGAATGCCCATTAACCAATGGGTTATTGAGCTCTTTATATGTGAGACAGTTCACCATCCTTCAATCCAATGCAGAAAATATTGCACTGGTCAAAGTAAGGTAAAACAGTATTTTTCATATGGAAATAAGATGTGCTGGCTATTGCCTACATCTAGTCCTTAGTGTCAGCCTTTCATTAACAGCCATGACTATACTGTTAATCCTGGATTTGTTTCCCTGCATACATCACATCAAGCAACGAGTGCCCTCCTGCATTCTTTGTTTCTGTAGCAAGTACGGGTTTTACGGGGTTGGATTGTTAGCCTGAGGCCCAACCTTCCTCAGAGGGTGCATCACACACTTGCAAGCACACACTCACACCTAGGGCCAATTTAGTGTGTCCAATCCACCGACTGCATGTCTTTGGAATGTGGGAGGAAACTGGAGCACCCAGAGGAAACTCACACGAACACAGGGAGGATATGCAGACTCCACATAGATGGCACCCCAACCGAGAATTGAACCAGAGAACTTCTTGCTATGAGCAGACAGCTCTAACCACTACACCACTGCGCCGTCCATATAATACAGAAAACAAATTCTAAATGACTTTTTACATTAAGAAATTAAAAGATACAGCAATGGAATGTTAGGTTTATAAAGAGTGGTATACACTGATGGTTTTGATCATATGAGTTAAGCTTAAGACAATCTCGAGCCATCCAATCAAGGATAGAATCCAAGCTTCAAAGGAGTGAAAGGTTCAAAATGTTTCCACAGGAAAACAAATCAGAGGTATAAGCCAAATATCATCTGCTTACGTCTCAGACAAAATATTTCTCCCACTAATGGCTCAAGTGACAGTATACACAATGTGAACAACAATGGCACCAACACTGAATCTCGAGGCTCTCTGTAAGTCAGTTGACAAGGTCCTAAGGCATTCAAATCAGACATCACTCGCTAATACTGCTCCAACAAGTAAAAGGCAAACCAGTTAAAGATTGCACAAGACAGGCCTAAAAAGCAAATTAAGGGGACCGGTCTCTCAGCTGAGGATGACAATTCAACTCCCAAAGTACACCCACAAAGCAATGAGCGTCCCCCACCCCCCATCCTAGGCTCAAAATTTTTTTTTATTTTTATTTATTTTATTTGCAGTTTGTTTACCAGGATAGTCCATTGGGCCATAAGGAACCCATTTTCAATGGAGTCCTGGGGAGAAAAGCTCCATTACATTAGAAGTACAAAACGTTTCAGAATTAGATAACTTTTACAAATTAAAAAAAAACAATTATCAGACATCAGAAAGAGAATTCATGGTAATAAGTTACAATAAATTAGCCTGTGATACTTTCAATTATAATCAAAAAATAAGAATGCAAATTACATCTGAAGATTATAGGCTGAAGGAGCTTGTTAGAAGATATGTTTAGGTATTAGGATGTTATGTAGGAAGGGAGCTATTAGTAGATTAGGATGTTATGTAGGAAGGGAGCTATTAGTAGATAAGGTAGGTAGTGGGAATATTATAGTAAGATGTTATGTAGGATGAGAGCAAGAGCATTCCCATTGTGAAATTAGGTGTGAGTGAAGAAGAGCTTTAAAGAGAGAGACTATTAGTGGTACGGATAACAGGTGGGACAGAATTCCAGTGACGTGCTAAGCAGAAGGACAGAAGACGTTGCCCGGAGGGTGGGCAGGTTTATATAGCTCGATTAAGTTTTGGAAGTTAGATCGAAGGCATCTGTTTGGATGATGCATTTTGAAGGTAGAGGCAAGGGAGGGACAAAGAGGGGCAAAAAATAATTTTGTGAGCCTGGATAAGTTGAATATAAGTGAGATAATTGGGGAGTTCAAGCCAGTTCAGTTGGTGGAGGGAGGTGCAGTGATGGGAATTGGATCGATGACCTGCTGCAAATTTTGAGATTTTATAGTAACAGGAGGAGAGCTTAGATTTGAGGGATGATTGCAGATTTGTAAAGATAGAGGCACCATACAGGAGGGAAGGGATGAGGAATGTATTGGCAAGAATGAGTCCGGTGGAGGGAGAGATTAAATGGTTGTGGCGATAGAGCATACCTAGTTTCTGGTGCGTTTTTTTAATATTTACTTGAATATGGTTGTTGAACTTCAGTTGGTCATCGATGATGGATTCCTAGCAATTTGGCAGTGGGGACCGTTTCTAGAAGAGTGTTACTTTGGCTGGTGATAGAGAAAGAGTTTTTGTATAGGGTAATGCTTTTAGAGGGTGAGAATATCATTAGTTTGGACTTGGATGTGTTTAGTGCTAGGTGGTTATCTAGCATCCATTGTTCTGTAGAGGAGAAGGCATCTTGGGTTAGTTTTACTAGGGTGAGGTGGAAGTCGCAGAACAGATAATTGTCGAATCATCAGCATATTGGATGAAGTTAGCATGAGGGATAGCATGGTGAAAGTCATTAATGAAGATACTGAATAATAGCGGTCCTAGAATAGAGCCTTGGGGCACAACTGTGGAGGTGTTTAGGAATGGTGAAGTAGCTAATTTCCACTTAACTGCTTGTTGCCTATTTGATAGGTAGCTGGTGAACCAGGTAATAGTGGAGTGGGAAAGATTCAGCTTAGAGAGGTTAGTAAGGAGAAGTTTATGGGAGATAGTGTTGAAGGCTTTAGAGAGGTCCAGGAGGAAGGTGGATACAATATGACCAGTGTCACGGGCTTTGTTTATGGTTTCTAGGAAAGAGAGGAGAGCGGTGGTGGTGCTATGGCCTGGTCAGAATCCATGTTGGGATGGAGTAAGAAGATTATTTATTAGCTAGGGTAAGAGTTGAAGGTGGATGCACTTTTCAAGAAGATTTGAAATAGGGGATAGGATAGCGATGGGACGGAAGTTAAAGATTTCATTATTGTTACCACCTTTATGTAGTGGAATGATATAGGCCTTTTTCCAGAGCTGGGGGACCTGGCTTTCTGAAATAGATCGATTTATCAAGATGCAGATGAGGAAAGCAATGGCTTCTGCAGCTATCTTGAGGAAAGCAATGGCTTCTGCAGCTATCTTGAGGAAGGAGGATGGTATTTCAATCATGAGCATTAGAGCAAGGTTTCAATTTTTGAAGAAGTTTTTTTATGGTAGAGGTGGGAATGGGGTTCAGGGAGAAGGGTGCACGCTGGGAGCTAGAGATGATGGAAGAAGAGGGGATGTGATGAGGTTGTTGTGGGGGAACATGATTGTCTGTGAAGGATGATGTTAGTTTGGAAATAGATTCAAGAATGTGTTGAATTGAGTAGCTAGATCTGAGTCTGGGGCATTTAGGTCAGGGCAAGGGTTTTCTTTTTTGCCTGGGTTAAGATGAGAGGAGATTCCATCCCAGAATTTTTTGGGTTGTTGTTATGGTGGGTTTGAAGAGTGGAAAAATAGGCTTTGCGGTCTGAGTTTATAAGTTGTTTTACTTTGTTTAGAAGTGTTTTGCATTCATTGAAGGAAGTAGTTGTTTTTGTTTTATGGTAGTGTTTCCAAGCTTTTTCATGAAGACGCATGGTGGCTAGGGTATTCTTAGTTATCCAAGGGACAGAGTTACTTTTAGTGCATTTTATTTTCCAGGGAGAGAAGAAGTCTAGCAGGTTTAAGAAGATTTCGTTGAAGTGGGTGACAGCATTTTCCAGGGGTAGTGTTTTGAGTGGGTTCCAGTTAATATTTTTTAGTGCATCGGAGAATGCATTGGGGTTACATTTTTTTAGGTACTGAGAAGAGGTGCATGTGTGAGAATGTTGTAGGAGGGTGGGAAGGTGATCACCTAGAGAGTCTGAAAGGGTGCCACTATTGGAGAAGTAATGGTGGTGGGAAACTAGGATCCAATCTAGGGTACTGCCACATGAGAAGTCTTTGGAAGGTCTGGTTATGGAGGTGATCAGTTGAGTGAAGTTAAAAAGATTTATATTTAGAGAGTTGGTAGGAGATTGTATTGTGTCCCAGTTGGTATTAACATCCCCCAGGATTATAGTTTCATTAGTGATATTGGTTGAGAGCCAGGAGAGAATGCCCTCTAGGACTGATATATTATCTCCAGGAGGGATATAAAGGGTGGCTATACAGATGAACTTGTGTTTGTTTATTTGAAGGAGAGATGGAAGTAATTCAGCACTGGCAAATCTGGGGACAGGTTTAGAGTAAGGGATCACTGAGAGGGATGAGGAGTAGAGAATGGCTACACCACCTCCTTTCTTATGTGCTCTGTCATTTCTGATAATACAGTACTCGGGTGGAGTTAATTCAGAGTTTTTTATGTGTGGTGTTAGCCAAGTTTCAGAGATGGAAAGACTGTCAGGTTTGTTATGGAGAAGCCAGGCATGGAGGTTAGGGATTTTATTGCATATGCTTTGAGTGTTCAATGCTGTGAAGTAGAGGGATCTACTAGCTGAGTGAGGAGGAGGGGATGGGGGAAAAGAGATACGTGAAGGAGAAGGATCTGGGTTTGGGTGTATGTCCCCAGATGTTAGGATAGAGGTAGAATGGAGAATGAGGGTGAAGAGATATTCAGGTTGTTTAGAGTATGGTTTCAGTGTTATATAGGGAGATGAGAAAGGGCACTTGTAGTCTGGAGTAGTGGTTTTGTGGTAGGGTAGGAGTTTATAGGTGAAGAGCATAATGTTACTGAGAGAGTAGAGGCTAGGGGAGATGGAGATAGGAGAGTGTGTGTGCTGAGAAGAATATGATATGGTTGAGTGAAAAGAGGGAGTATGATTGGTGTATAGAGGTATGTAAGATGGTAAAAGTAGAATAAAGGGATAAGAATGAGTATTGGAGATAGGGCTGACACTGGTTTGCTAGGCGTGGTGTATATATGTGGAGGAAGTAGGGGTCAGTTAAACTGGGAAGGTGCTGTGAAAGGATAAGGTGTGGTTGTAATGGAGTGTGAGGGGGTGGAGTAGATGTAAGGTTTGGATTGGAAGGAGTAAAAGTAATTTTGGAGGGAAAGGTAGGTTAATTGGTTAATGCAGGAAGGGGGTGTGGTCTAGTAAGTATAAGAGCAGAGGTGCTGGTGGTGGGTGGGATATGGGGGCAGGGTAGGGGAGCGGAGTGAGCCCGCAGGGTGAATGGAGCAGGATGAGCCAAGGAGAGGATGTTGCCTACCAAAGACAATCAGTGGACTACGGAGTAGGCAGTGAGCATACAAGCCAGGTAAGAGTATACTGAGAGGCAGCTAAGGGCTTATTTAGAGCCAAGAGCCAGGTATGGAGAGAAATCACAGAAAGGCTTAGTGTAGAACACTGGTAGTGCTATGTGGAGGAAAGGACTAAAAACCGGCAAGGTAATACTGCCATCTAGTGTCAAATATAGTAGTTGTAGTAAAGAAAGCAAGAGGAGAAAAAGTTGGGGTTACAGGGGGAAAGAAGACCGCAGCAGGCTGCTAGGGTAGCGCAAGGGGCACTGCACAAGGGTACAAGTACAAACAGTACAGATACAATACTAGATACTTCACATACACTTGTTGGACTTGGGAAGCAGCACGCTAAGCTCAGTAGGTATAGCTTTGTTGTGTTCCATCAGTCTTTATGGCAGAGATGGTGAATCTGAGTGGTTTAGAGGATAAACACCCTGGGGTCAGGGATTCAAGGCTGGGTAAGCTGTAGGGGAGAAAAACATAAGTTGAGTTTAGTGACTGTACTAGAGAGATTAGATATAAGAGAAACAGGAGCTATTAGGTTAGTTGGGCGTAGAGGGAGAGGCTTGAAATAAGAGGATCAGTATAAGAATGTGCGTATGAGAAAGAGAAGGTCAAGTACGTAAGTAAGGAGAGGCAGAAGGGGATAATTTAGCAGGTGGGAAAGGGAAAAGACCAATTAAGGTGGATAGATAAACCACAACTGAGGCAGCAGTAGATTCAGTAGAGGTGAATGCTACAGTGAGACACCTGAGCTTTACAGGAAGAAAATAAGTAAAATACTTGCAGAGTGCATGCTACAATGGCAAAGTACATGCTACAGTGAGAAACCCAAGTTCTACAGGAAGAAAAAAAATATCACACAAAAAATGCTACACAGTCAGGATAAGTGATAGAAAAGCCCATTTTAACCCCTGCCCAAAGGCTCCTCACCCTCTCAAACCTCTTGCATTTATAGGAGACAAATGGCTCCATAAGCAATGCGCCAAAAAGGGTTTTGGAATAAGAGAAAGCCATCAGAGATACAAGTGAAGCCACCTGCCAAGTCCAAAGGAGGCAATAAAGACCTACTTACTCCTCAAATACTACTACAGAAATATGACAATCTCAAATACAAAAAAGACTACATGATTTATCTAATATACTTTAGGGTGTAAAAACAGTAGGACTAATCAGCCATAAATAGGAAAGTCTAGTGATCTTAAGAGACAGCTGAACTCCATCAATAGTTACGCTTCAACCATGTACAGCCAGGAAATACTGGATAAAGGTCTCTGCTACTAAATGGATTAATTCTGGGCAAGCAAAATAGCTCACGCTCAGGTTGCAGCCCAGGGAATACATAGGCATTTTAACAACAAACTATTCTCCCAAAACAATCATAAGCTAGATGGAAAAACAATGTTCTGACCCAACATAAAAGGACTGCACTTTAAAGCAGCTTAAAAACAGGGATCTATGTCAGATGATCGAGTTTTCAGAAACTTGATATTCATACAGAAGAGACCATATGATCGAGTTTCCAAAAACGAACATAAAAACCCATTTTTTTTTTACATTTCTGCAGGGGAAAGTCCATCTGCTCCCCCCACACTCCTTGCAAATCAGCTCCGAGATTGCACTAAGGTGAACAAAAGGGAATGTCCCGATCCGTGCTGTACCGTGATCTCTTTTCAAAAAGGTTTGAGTTTTTAAAACCTCGATCATATGGTCTTGACCATATGGATTTTGAGTTTCTAAAATCTCGATCAACTGATAGGGATTCAAAAACAGATACCCAAAAAGCAACATTCCACTCTTCAGACCAAAGAAAAGCAAAAGGCCCAATCCTGGCTCAAATATTTTTCACCAAAAGAATAAAAAAGTCCACAACATTCATAATCAAAAGACAAACAGAATACAGTCATGCCAACAGTATGCCAGTCTTTCAGATTCCAAAGGTCAACCACAGTGAAACAGAAATAGCCAAGTCAAGAATATCTAACTTCTCAATCCAAATTTACAGCCAAGGATGCAAATTCAGCAGCACAGCCTGGCTACAGCAGCACTCCACAATAATACAGTTTGAATGAGTTAAACAGCAGATGTAGAAAACAGAACCGTTAAGTTAACACTGATATCTCACTCCATAACTGAAAAACAAAAAGATCCTGCCAAATATGCAAGATAAAACACTGACTGACGACTGAAAGATCCAGGAGACCAACAGATTGATCCATGCCCAATTGGCCAATATTATTACTCCTTAATGGGACACTCAACTGTCTAGTTCCCCAAAAAGGAAGATATTCAGCAGTCTCAGACTACAAAAAGGACAAAAAGTTGAAACAGTCAGGAAAAGCAGGTTCTAGATGCAAAAAAACTGCTCATAAACAGCTAGCAGCATATTTCTCTAAAACATAAACCTGTGCCTGATGAAGCTTCAATAACTTCAAAAATGTTTATAGCATTCACACTGCCTCTGTACTCTCAGGAAAAAGTGACAGCCAAAACTAACAACTTTCTGAAGATAAAGCTCTGAACAGAAACAATTTACAACTCCATGCTCGAAAGCAAAAGCCATAAGATCACTAGTACGGACAACAATGGTGACAGTGTGACACTGAACAGAAAAAAAACCTTGAATAAAACTCAGCATGCCAGTTGGCATACAATCACCACTACAACAGTTACTATATTAGCTCTTTAAAGCTTGTCACTTTAGGCTAAATATTTAGCTAGTTTTAGCTATTTTCTGAAGATGTTTTGAGCTAACTGAAAAAAATACCAACACTGGTCCAAGATGGTTGCACATTGAACAGCAGCCTAATTTTGGCTCTCCCAATGTGAAAGCAGAAACTTAGCACAGAAAGCCAGTGGACCTAAATTTCTGGGTAAATTTCAGTAACTGTCTAGTAAGTGCACTGCCTGGATGCCAGGAAGAAAAGAATTATAAAAGATCTGAAAAAAAATTAGCTACAAAAGATGATAAAGAAACACTGACCCCAGACATGACTTCCAGTATCCTAAAGGAAAGTATAAAGCAATTGCATGCAGACCTGATTAAAATAAATGAAACACTGACGGAATATATCAACTCAAACAATAAAAGGCTGGAAAATGGAAAAAGTTTTAAACAGATATTAAGATTAGGTGATAAAACCGCAAAACTCAAGAGGTCAAAATGCAGAAAAGGCTGGCTAAATAGGAGTCTGCACAAGAAGAGACATTTCAAAAAGTAATAGAATTATATTTTAATTATACATAAAAATAATAGAATTAGAGGACAGAGCACGTATTGAAAACCTGAAAATTTCTGCTGTACCAGAGAAGCTGGAAGGAACAGACTATATTAATTTTTTTAAAGCACAAATAAGCAACCGGACTGGTATTCCACAAAAAGAACTGTTAATTGAGGCACATTGTGTGTGTGCGTTCCAAACCTGGCTATGAGAAAGCAACCGCGACCTTTAATAGTAAATATGCAATCTTACCAGCAGAAGGAGTTGATTCTGACAAAACTGTGGCAGAAGGACAAAGTACTAAAAGTGGGAGACAGCGGAGTGTTTGTGGTGAATAACTACTCACTGTAAACCAGGCAGAAGAGGAGTAAATTTATTCAACTATTCAGGGAATGTCGAGAAGAAGGTGTGAGAGTCAAACTGCTGTATCCAGCTATCTTCAAAATATTTTCCCTAGAGGGGACAAATTCATTTTTTGATGAAGTACATGCTAATGAAGAAATGCAAAAGTTCATCCAACAAAAAGGCAGCTGTTTAAACAGAATGAGATTCTGCTTCTTATTCTTCTGGTAATAAAGACCACAGAGAGACTGTGCCAGTAAAATCTTTTCCAATGTTTCAATGAAGAATGCTTGAGAGAAGGAAAACTGTACAAGAGTCGACAAAAATCAATATTATGTTGGAAATGAAGCAGAGACAGGATCTGGGAGATGTAGATGAACAGGAATAAAACAGGTTCCTATTATATAATCGAAGACACAATCCTTCGAATGAGTCTTGATCGAACTTGAAACCATGAAACAGCAAAATAGCGAAACGGCATACAAGCGATTTCTTTCCCTAAGAAAGAAATCGCTTGGATGCCTCCGTTACTTTGCCATTTTCGTCACTGTAGTACGATCTCCGAGTTGGTATATTTAAGTAGGGGGTGTGGGGGCACAGCCCCCCACATTGGGGTGGGGGTGTGAAGCCCCCACCCATGTAATGTTTTGAAGTTTTTATTTTTATTTTTTGTGGAACAGTGATTTTTTTCCCCCTGGGGGGGTTGGGGAATCGCTGTTCTGAGTGTTTGGGATTGTAAGCTTTCGTTTACATGAGGTCGAACTTCAAAATTGACAAATGGGGGATTCTTCTTCTCTTTCGGCTGTTCCCGTTAGAAACAGATGATCCGCTGTGGCGACCCATATTTCTTCCTGTCCTCTGCATCTTGCTCTGTCACAACAACCACCTGCATGTCCTCTCTCACAACATCCATAAACCTAACCTTAGGTCTTCCTCTTTTCCTCTTACCTGGCAGCTCCATCCTTAGCATCCTTTTCCCAATATAGGTCAATGCCACCGTCTCCAATCCATATAACATAGCTGGTCTCACTACACTCTTGTAGACATTCCCTTTCACTCTTACTGGTACCAGTCTGTCACAAATCACTCCTGACACTTCTCCATCCATTCCACCTTGCCTGTACTTTCTTCTTCACCTCTCTTCCACACTCACCACTACTCTGAATTGTTGATCCCAAGTACTTAAACTCATTCACCTTCACCAACTCTACTCCCTGCATCCTCACCATTCCCCTATCCTCCCTCACATTCACACACACATATTTTGTCTTAGTCCTACTGACCTTCATTCTTCTCCTCTCTAGAGCACATCTCCACCTCTCCAGGGTCTCCTCAACCTGGTCCCTACTCTTACTACAGATCACAATGTCATCTGCAAACATCATAACCATGGGGCCTCCTGTCTGATCACGTCCGTCAACCTGTCCATCACCAGTGCAAATAAGAAAGGGGTCAGAGCTGATCCTTGATGTAATCCCACCTCCACCTTAAACACATCCGGCATTCCCACCGCAGACCTCACCAATGTTACACTACCCTCTCACATATCCTGTACCACTCTTACATACTTCTCTGCCTCTCCTGACTTCCTCATACAATACCATAACTCCTCTCTTGGCACCCTGTCATATGCTTTCTAAGTCCACAAAGACACAATGCAACACCTTCTCTATATTTCTTCATCAACACACTTGGAGCAAACATTGCATCTGTAGTGCTCTTTCCTGGCATGAAACCATACTGCTGATCACTAATCATCACCTCCCTTCTTAACTTAGCTTCCACTATTCTTTCCCATAACTTCAAGCTGTGACTGATCAACTGTATCCCTCTGTAGTTACTACAGCTCTGCACATCACTCTTATTCTTAAAGATAGATACCAAAACACTTTCCCCACTTCTCAGGCATCCACTGACTTTCCAAGACGTCATTAAACAATCTGGTGAAACATGACAGAACAAGAAAATCTGGATATATTGGACTTTCCTGGACTTGTAGGGGACTCTAAAGCACATGCCCTACTTCATATCATTAATGTTCGGAAAAACAGTCAGGAGGGGGGAAGTGGAGGTAGAAAGTTAACTAAGTAAAACAAACCTTTTTTCTTAATTGTACTATTTAAAAGTTTGCATGAATTCTTTGCATGGTATAAAGTTTTCTCGGTTATTTTTAAGTGTAATGGGGATACTTATGTAAATACGTGCTGCTGTATTCCCCCCCCCCTTCTCTCTTTCTTCTTCTTTAGTTTAAAGAAATGTAAGCAGTGCAATGTAAAAATAAAAGAAAACACTGGTTAAAAGAGCATGACAAGAGAGAAAATCAGTGTGCTTTTTTCATTCTTGCAGAGGAATGACCAGGTTAAGGCCCTTAATCTAGTAACAAGTTTTAAGAGAAAGCAAGTAAATGAAAAAATAGAATATTACAAGGATTTTTTTTTCTAGGAAACAACTGTATGCGTGGCAGTTTTGTGTCTGGTTCTCTTGTCTCTAGAAGACAATCTGATATATAGAGAAATAGCTTGGAGAAAATATCTTCTGAAAACATTCAAGTGCTTTCCCAGCTGAAAACGTTATGAAGATAAGACAAAGCCAGACAGCCCTTAATAGAAGCACATGCTGTTCTATGCATCTTAGCATGGATAACCTTTCTTTTGGGTTATCTCAAGTCTGCGTATGTGGCTATCAGTTTAGAATACTTGATCCTATTAGAAGGGTAAACCTTCAGTATTTGAAGATGTACATAATTTTGTGTATTATTATTAAACTTATAGGTTTTGTGAGGGGGGGGGTTGTTTGAGGGCTTTCAATAAAACAAAAAGTTTTGCAAGATGTGACATAGGCTCATAAGCAGAGGACAAGAAACAACTGTATAAAAGATTAACCTGCCATACATTATATGCATGTAACACAAAAGCTAGAACTAGACATTTAACAAAAGAACTGTTATACACAAAAGGTGGGAATAAAAATTTTACAGAAAAAATCATTCTTAAAATGTCTTTAAATGTCACTGTTCTCACAGATAAATACAAAAAAAGAGAGTAGTGAACTACATTAGGAAATATATAGGGCAAATAACTATGCTACAGGAGACACATGGAAAGAGCTGCACACATTAATTTGATAAAGAAAAAGGTTTTCAGGATGGTTATTCAGCTGAATAAAAGGGGCAAAGGAAAACAGGAGTACTTGTATTAATTGCAAGAGGAGCTTCAGTAGTGATAGAAGGGGATACAATGATAATAGTACATTTGTAGCACTAAGGGGCTACTGGCAAGGGAGGAGGATTACACTGGCATGTATTCATATTCCACCGAAAAATGCTATAATGGAGCTTAAGAAAATTCTGGGAGAAATAATCATCTTATAACAAGGAATGTTACTTATAGGTGGGGACTGGTATTTGATCTGCAACAGTGAAGATGTGTCTGGGGGCCCACAAGGGAAAATATAACAAAGGAGGGTAGATTTTTGAAGAAATTTATGAAAGTATTTGGCATGGAAGACGTGAATTCAGTACTAGGGGTTTGGACTGAATTTACATATTATTCACCAAGATACAAAAACTGGGTTCATAGGCTCATACTAGGCTATCTGCCCTAGGGCCATTTATAAGCCTAGCCAGAGTGTGTTTGGCTTTCGCCACCCATTTTAAATAAATTCTGCTATGCTCTTTTTCGAGGTTAGTATACTGTGCCTCTGCCTAACAGTGACACAGAAGTGATACCCGGGGTAAACCTACGATCTTCCCATCCACTCAAGATTCCTCTTGAAGAGAGTCAATGAGGGACTCTGCCTAACCTGGACTGGGAGTTTATTCCAGAGTGAAGGGAGCCTCTGGGTTATGAATCTGTCCCTCCAGCATGTCCTATTTATTTCAGTGCTGAGGTTCAAGTCTCTCGAGCGCATGGCTCGATGGGATTTGGATTTTCTGAGGTGCAGCATGTCCATTAATTCCAAGTTGGAAATGGCTTTATACGTCAGGCACAGATCGCCTCTGAGCAGGCGGTATGCCACTGAGTAGAGCTGGAGTTTCTTTAACCGGGCAGCATATGGCATCTGTTTGAGCCCTTTGATCCTCTTGGTGAGGTACTTTTGGGGTCTTTCCAGTTGCTGCAGTTGTCTGGTAAGGTACATCCCAAAAAGGGCATTGTACTCAATTATGGGCCTGATGAGGGATGAGTAAAGAGGCACAATGACCTCCCCTGATCTAGATGTGAATCCCTTAATGATTAGGTGGGCTATATAAAATGTTCTTCTAACCACTTTGGCCACGTGGTTGTCAAATGAGAGATTGCTATCAACTTGGGACCCCAGGTCCCTAATTACTTCTTCTGTACTTAATGGATTACCACCTATGTGGTAATTTGTGGGCACTTTGTTTTCGCCAAAGGGGATGACTATACACTTTTTGGCGTTTAGCTTGAGGCCATGGCTCTGGCACCAGTTGTCTGTTTCTATGAGGCCCTTTTGGAGGATGTTTGTGTTGGCTGGAGAGTCGATTATGGTGCCCAGTTTGCAGTCATCTGCGAACTACAGAATTTACATTTCACAGGAACATGTGCAATTAACTTAAGGTCTTGATACGCACCCAATAACTATTTCAGATCATGGGCTAATGACTAACACAGGGTAATGAAATAAAAACAAGACAATGGCGCTTTCCCACCTATCTGTTGAAAACAGAGGAATTTAAGGAATGGATACTGGAAATTACTCGAGAGCTATTAGAGAAGATAGAAATTACTTCTGAAAATATACCTAGGGATTGGGATAAAATTAAAGTGGACTTTAAAAATAGTGTGGAAATAAAAGAAAGGGAGATATGATTAAGAAGTAACAAAAACTTAGAGGAACTGTCAAATGTTAAAGTACTGCAAAATAGGGTGAATCACACAGAGCAAGAGAAGAAGCAACTGCAGAATGCTAAAACAGAAAATAAGGGATTACCTCAATAATATGTATGAGTTTAGAACAACTGCTGTTAAGCAAGTGTTTTTTTTGATAACTATAGAGCACAAAAACTTAGCACAACAGCAAGTAGAAATGTCTCTCACCACGCTTAGGGGGCCTATAACAAGGAAGGTACAAGAGATCCTGTAGCAGTTATTAGAAATATTTTGGAAACTCTATGAAAGTCTGTACAAAGCAGAGAAATATGGAAAATCAAGAAAATGTACAAATGGAAATGTTTATGGAAGAATTAAATATGTCAAGGTTAGAGGCAGAGGAGGCTCAATTACTAACAGTTAGGATATTAGATAAAATGGCGGTGTATAACCAATCTTGAGGAAAGACCCCAGCAGTAGGTGGCATTCCTGTGGAAGTTTGGAAGCTAGGAGGGAAAAAAATGAAAGATCTGGAAGGTTTTGTTTAAGAGTATCTTAAGAGGAGCAGTACCAACATCTGGAAGAAACCAATGGTAGCTGTAATACCTACAGAGGGTAAATATCCATCAGTTCCAGCTTCATACAGGCCCATTTCAATACTAAACCATGACTATATAGTGTTTGTGTCTACAGTGGCTAAATGAATGGCAAAAGTGATGCAAAAACCGATGGATATGAATCCATGGGGTTTTGTAGATGGGAGGCAAATATATGACAACATTAACAGAACACTGATGATCCACAGGGAAGCAGAATGTAAGAAAATACTACTTTTGTTGGTGGGTCTTGACGCACAGAAAGCAGTTGATAGAGTAAGCTGGGACTTCATGAGCAGGACAATGGAAGCATTTGCATTCCCAGATAAAATGATAAGATTGGTTAGGAGGAGGATATATGAGGGATTGGAGGCGAAAATTAAAGTTGGCGGGGTCCTCTCTGATAATTTCTGTTTGAGCAGAGGAACCAGACAGTGGTGTCCTCTCCCCTTTGTTATTTGCATTATATTTAGAACCACTGGCAAAGAAAATAAGAGACTCAGAAATTCAAGGATAGTACAGTTGTGTAAAATCTTACCATGCTAGTAGATGTCCTTCTCTTCACTGTTGCAGTATTCATTATAAAAAAAAAAAAAAAAAAAACGACCAGCCAAGTCACAGCACAACAGCACAGCATAAATTTAACGAGTTTAAGCACTTTCATTCCGATTGGACAGGAACTTCCTCAGAAACAAAGTAACAACTTCCTGCTTAGCTTTAAAAGCCTAAAAAGCACCATATATGTATAATAAATCAACCCCATACTGCAATAATTAAAAAAAAAAAAAAAAAAAAAAAAAAAAATACAAACTCGGACTAAAAACTTTGATAAAATAATAAAGTATACAACAATAATAACAACTGCTCTTGAACGCACAGACTCTTCCTGGACTTAATGAATGTGTGTCCATTAAACCCATTTTGAGAATCAAGGCAGCTAATATTTGAAATAATAAAAATAGTTATGTTCTTACCATAACTCGGTATCTGTGTTATCCTAGGTCATCATTCATTGTGATAGGGTCTAGGATCCTACCTCTGATCAGAGCCGGCAACATAAAGACGGATCCAAGGCTCTAGGTCCTCCCTCTCCCATAATGCCCTGCTTCCCTGTATTTCCCTAATTGAGTTTGCCGTCTTTTATAATTCTAAAGAGTATTCCTACAACAACTCTGGTAGAAAACAGACCAACTTCCTCCAACACCCTTACAGTAGGGGGATGGCAGGAGGGAAAAATGTGATGAATGATGACCTAGGATAACACAGATATCAAGTTATAGTAAGTACATAACTATTTATCTGATGTTATCCCTGTCATTATTCATCACAATAGGGTCAGAGTCCCCAGCTACCATATATCCCGGGAGGCCTCAAGGAAGGACGTCCCAGAGCAGGGGGAGGCCTCAAGGAAGGACGTCCCAGAGCACAGTGGAGCCAAAGGAAGCCCTACTCCTAGAAGCCAAGTCCATCTTGTAATGCAAAAAGAATGTGCGAGGACTAGACCAAGTGGCAGCAGCACAAATGTCATCAACAGAAACCCTGGCCAGAAAAGCTGAAGCAGCAGCCACGAT
Source organism: Protopterus annectens (assembly GCF_019279795.1). Classification (NCBI taxonomy): domain Eukaryota; kingdom Metazoa; phylum Chordata; order Ceratodontiformes; family Protopteridae; genus Protopterus; species Protopterus annectens. Next base: position 112,349,148 of record NC_056742.1, on the reverse strand, counting down.
CTAGTAGAATGACCTTTGATTTTTCCAGGAATCTCAAGGTGCCTACAGTAATAGACCGTGAAGATTCAACTAGAAATCCAGTCTCTAAAAATCAATGTTACTATTTGGGAGTCCACGTCTATTAGGAGAAAAAGCCACAAAAAGTTGTTTTGACTCAAGAAACTCTTTGGTTCTGTGAAGGTAGAACCGTAACTCACTGTGAACATCCAAGGTATGAAGAATGTATTCTCCCTTGTTTGAGTAATTAGGAAAGAACTCTAGAAGTTGAATATATTGGTTCAAGTTGGACTCTGAAGTGACCTTGGGCAAAAAAAAAAAAAAAAAAAAAAAAAAAAAAAAAAAAAAAAAAGGGGGTTCATCCTGAGAGAAACTATATCCTAGTGAAAAACCATATAAGGAAGGATAAGAGCTTGCAGTTCCAAAACCCTCCCAGCTGAAGTAATGGCCACCAGGAAGGCTGTCTTCCAAGATAGCAACTTAAGATCACAAGAACTAACAAGGCTCAAAGGGACTGGTAGTTAGACACTGCAAAACTAAAGTAAGATCCCAAGGAGGTGTGGGGTCTTTTATCGGTGGTCTAAGAAGAAAACCCCTCTTCATGAGCGCTTTGCAAAGCCTAGAAGAAAAGGTGAATACGCTGTTCTCATGGAAATTAGAAATCATTGCCAACTGGACCTTGACAGTAGAAAAGCTTGGAAAAGTGAAGACAGAAACAAGAGAATGTCAGAAACAGAAATGGAAAAAGGATCCACATTTCTGTCCTTGGCCTAAATGAAGTATCTTTTCCAATTGTTGTGGTAAACCTTTCTAGTGGATGGTTTCTGGGAGACCAGAATGATACGTTTAATGGTAGATGGAAGCTTGGACTGCTTTAGAATCACTGAAATTGGAGAAACCATGCGGTTAACTGGAGGGTTCGAAGATTTGGGAGAGGAAGCCCCAACGGATGGGAAATCAGATCCTGATTGGGATCCAGTATCCAGGGAGGATACTTCAGATGAGACTTGATGAAGGGGAACCACTGTTGATGAGGCCAGAAAGGAGCAATGAGGATCAGAGATGACCTCAGCCGTTGGGCTTTTTGTAGACCCTTGGGAATTAATGGGACAGGAGGCAAGGCATAAAGGAGACCCGGAGGGCAATCATGGACTACAGCATCCTTTGGTGACTTCCCCTGAGGGGGGATCAGAGTAAAGTACTTGCTGCAGTGGGGAGGCAAAGAGATCACAGCAAGATAGACCCCAATGGTCAAAAATCCGCTTCACCACAGAGGGATTTAGAGACCACTTGTGAGGGCTCAAGATCAGTCTGCTGAGCCTATCGGCCAACACACTGGTACTCCTAGATATACGTGTTGCAAGAAGAAAGCGCCTGGAGAACATCGCTCATTCCCACACTCTCATGGCCCCCTGCACAACTGGTAAGATAGTGTTCCCTCTTGCTTGTTGATATACCAGACCACAGCCAGGTTTTCCATTTGAAGTGCAATCATCCCTCGAGGGAGGCAGTTTTGAAAGGCTTCAACAATAGAAGAAGAGTTCTCATCTCTAGGACGTTTATGTGCAACCTGGTCATTGCAGGGGACCACACACCTTGGACCGACTTTCCCTGAAAATGCCCCCCCACCCCATCAGGGAAGTATCCGTGGTCACTGTGGCCATGGGTGGGGGTAGAGAGAAGGGCCTATCGAGGGAAAGATCTTTAAAGTGAAGCCAGCAAAGATGATGTCATTTGCACACTGGTGTCTGCTTTATAGTCATAGACATGGGATGGAGGAGTGCTGACCACTGAACCGACAAGGTGCACTGCAACACCCATGTGTGGTACCTTGCCAGAGGAACAAGATGAATGGCAAAGGCCATGGACCAGAGGCCCCGAAGAATCAAGTGTACTGGAGGATGGGATAAATTCAACAGTTGAGTGACCTGACCCCAGATCAACTGAACCCTGCGCATGGGTACAGCCAATCTCTGAAGTCAAATCCAACAGGACCCCTATGAATACCAACTGTTGAGAGGGCACCAGATTGGATTTTGAATGACTGATCGTGACCCCCAATCAGTGGAACAGAGGAAGAATGCAACATATAGCTTGTAGCAGTCGAAACCACGAGGGGGCCAAGAGGAGCCAATCGCCTAGGTACAGAAAGACCTGAAAACCCTGCAACTGCAGGTGAGCCGCTATCATTGCCATGCATTTGGTAAACACTTGAGGGGCTGTGATGAGACCAAAGGGTAGGGCTCTGAAAGTACAGTTTTGTACCTACCATAAATGTAGATGTCCGATAGGTATGCATCTGCAGTCATAACATATGGGTTGTCCTGCCTCAGGCAGCCCTTCGGTCGGCCGGATTCCAAAGTCTGGGTCTGGCCTCGGCTGATTGTCGCACTTCACCCGACATCATAGCTTCTGGGGTATAAAGGCATCAGCCGACGCCATTTTCCTCAGTGTTTCTTGCCCCAGATGCCAGGTGCCCTCTAGGAAGGCTAAATTTGGATAAATGTATAAGATTCCAAACAGTAGAAAGCACAATATATATATATATATATATATATATATATATATATATATATATATATATATATAAATACATATAAACATACAAACAAATACACCATAACAGATTCCCCCCAGCTAGCTAAAAGAGGGGTAAGCACCCTAGGAATACCACAGAGGGGAAGGAGGGTGGGTAATCCTGACTGCAGATGCATACCTATCGGACATCTACATTTATGGTAGGTACAAAACTGTACTATGTCCTTCAAGGATGCATCTGCAGTCATAACATATGGGTAGAATACCATAGCCAAACTGGGGGAGGAGGCACTAAGTAATAATGATGGTGTAGTTAAGATCCACTGTAAAACTGCAGTTGCAAAACCTGCTCGGGATCTGGAGTATAAAGGAAGATTGTAATGCTTGGCAAATGTATGCACGGAGCTCCAAGTAGCAGCTTCTAAAATGTCTTTGGTAGCCACTCCTCGTAGGAAAGCTGTAGTGGTGGCTGTGGCTCTTGTGGAGTGAGGCCTGATATTTTCAGGAGTTGTCTTTCCATGAAAAGAGTAGCAGAATCGAATGCAATTTCCTATCCATTTTGAAATTGTCTGTTTGGAAATTGCTTTTCCTTGCACTCCTGTTGCATATGCTACCAGAAGCTGGTCAGTTTTTCTGCTGGTTTTAGTTCTGTCCAGATAGTAGCGTAGTTGTCTGTGTACATCCAAGGTGTGCAATAGTTTTTCCCCCATGTTTTGTGGGTTAGGGAAGAACGTAGGCAAATGAATAGCTTGGTTCAAGGATACCCTGGATACAACCTTTGGCATGAAAGCAGGATTGGTTCTCAGAGACACTCTATCCTGGTGAAAGATAAGGAAAGGCTGCACTGCCATTAATGCCTGTAACTTGGATACCCTTCTTGCTGAAGTGATTGCTAGAAGGAAAGCAGTTTTCCAAGATAAGAACTGTAAGTCTGCTGATGCTGCTGGTTCAAAAGGGGGAAGTGTTAATTTTTCCAGCACAAAATTGAGATCCCATGCAGGCAGAGGTGGTTTCCTTGGAGGTTTTACATTTTTGATCCCTCTTAAGAATTGTCTGAGGAGAGGGTGAGAGAAGATAGGAGGATCCATGTTGTACTCTGCTGAAATTGCTGAAGCATGAATCTTAATGGAAGAATAGGACAGGCCATTGTGGAACAGTTCTGCTAAGTATTCTAGGATGTGTGCTAGGTTTGCCAGAGTGACATTTGTACCCTTTGATGCACTCCAAATGAGGAATCTCTTCCATTTAGCTGAGTATGCTTTTCTTGTGGAGGGTCTGCGAGCCTCCAGGATAATGTCCTTGACCCTCTGGGATAAAACATTTTGGTTTTGTTTTATGCAATTTTCCAGGCAGTTAGCTGCAACGTTTTCAAGTTTGGATGCAGGGTCTTGTAGTTGTTCTGCGTTAGGAGTAAAGGCCATAGAGGTAGAGGCCATGAGTACGTCCGAGACATGCTTCTCAGTAGCGGATACCAATGCTGCCTTGGCCAGTCTGGAGCTATCAGAATCACCTTTGGCTGTTCCTCCCTGATCTTCAGTAGATCTTTGTACATCAATGGGAGAGGTGGAAAGGCATAAACTGTCAGGGCCTTCCAGTTGAAAGAAAGGGAATCCACCCTCCAGGCTTGTGGGTGGTATTCTCTTGAGCAGAATTTCTTCAGTTGGTGGTTGAGTGGGGAGGTGAACAGGTCTATCTCTGGCATTCCCCATTTCTTTGTTATGTCTTTGAAGATGTCTGGATGCAGCATCCATTCTTGAGCATCCGTGGTAGTTCTGCTTAAGCTGTCTGCTAGTGAATTCTCTTTTCCTAGTACGAATTTGGCCTGCAGTTGAATGTTGAGATTCAGGCCTAGGTTCCACAGGTCCATTGCCATCCGGCATAGAGGGTAGGAATGCGTGCCTCCCTGTTTGTTGATGTACCACATGACTGTGGTATTGTCTGTCCTTATCAGCAGATGTCCTTGCTGGAGGAATGGTTTGAATGCCTCGATTGCATGCTTCACTGCCAGCATCTCCTTTAGATTTATGTGTAGATTCAGCTGGTCTTGAGACCATAGGCCTTGTATACACTTGTCTTCCATGTGTGCCCCCCAGCCTAGGTCTGAGGCGTCCGTGGTGATGGTCTGCCTTGGTTGTGGTTTGTGGAAAGGCAACCCTCTGTTGGTCTGGCAGGCCTGAGCCCACCACAGGAATTCTTTTTTCAGACATGGAATGATTGGTATCATGGTTTCTAGACTGTGCCTGTGTTGAGACCATACATTCCTTAGGTACCATTGTAATTTTCTCATATGCAGCCTGGCATGCGGGATCAAGATTATGCAAGATGCCATGTAACCCAGGGCCTGCAGGACTTTCCTTGCAGTAAGCGGAGTTTGTCTTGTCAAAGCCATGAAGTAGACTGGTAGTTGCTTTTGTTTTTCTTCTGTGAGAAAAGCCATCTGAGTTATTGTGTCCAGTTCTGCACCCAAAATGTTATCCTTTGGGATGGCACTAGTCTTGACTTCTGGATGTTGACTGTGTATCCCAAGGCTTGTAACAGTTGTATGACATAGGCCAAATCCTTTATTATTTTTGTCTTGTTGTCCGCTTGTATTAGGCAGTCGTCCAGGTATGGGTAGATCTGAATTCCCTGAAGTCTGCAATGTGCAATTACTGATGCCAGGCATTTCGTGAATACTCTGGGCGCAGTAGATAAGCCAAAGGGCAATGCTGAGAATTGATAATGCTCTGATCCTGCAAGAAATCTGAGGTGTCTTCTGCAATCTGGTCGTATAGGGACGTGCAGGTATGCCTCCTTGAGATCTAGAGTCACCAGCCAAGACTCCTTGCCCAACATGGGAAGAAGTTGCTGTAGGGTCAGCATCTTGAATTTTGGTACAATGAGATATGTGTTTAGTGCGGACAAGTCGAGAATAGGCCTCCATTGAGTTTCTTTTCTTGGTACAAGGAATAGTCTGGAGTAAAATCCTTGGCCTTGTTCCATAGATGGTACCCTTTCTATTGCTCTCATCCTTAGTAAGTTGAAGATTTGTTTTAGAGCCTCTGGCTTCTGGCTTGGTGGAAGGTTTGGCATTCCTCTCTTTTTTGGTAAAGTGTGGAAGTGAAACCTGTAGCCTTTGTCTATTGTTTGTAATGTCCATTTGTCTCCTGTAATGCAATGCCAGTTTTTTGAAAATAAAGCTAACTTTCCGCCCAAGGGTGCTTCCAGTTGCTCCCTGGTAGGCGGAGTCAGAGCCAAGTCATTGTGTCTGTCCTGTGGAAGTGGTTGTAGTCGCAGCTGTGGCGGTACTCCTCTGGTTGGCAGGTTGCCACTGACGACCCCTGTAGGCACCCCTAGATTGACCTCTGCCTCTTGGGCGTCTATTTCTGCCTCTCTGTGCCCTGGAGGTGTCTGGAAAGGACCAATTTTTTGAAGGCCAGTTTCTGCTGAACCTCGGAGGTTGGACCTGCAGAAAATCCTTGACTGTTTGCACAGATTTAGCTTTTTCTTCCACTTTCTTTAGAATCTCCTGTGCAGGGGAGCCAAATAAACTTTGTTTCTCCATAGGGGCATCTAGGAGTTTAGACTTGACATGGTCTGGCAAGGATTGCTCTTTTAGCCAGGCATGCCTTCGAATCACTGCTCCAGTCATAGCTGATCTAAATGAAGCCTCCAGTGCATCATAGCCACATTTTAAGAAATGATTACTGACCTGCTGATAGTTGTGCACCAAATCCTGAAGGGACTTACGGTCTAAAGGTTCAGGAGAGGAAAGCTTTTTATTCAGCTGATCTAACAAACATTCCTGGTACTGTATCATATGGAATTGACAGTTTAAAGCCCTGGCAGAAAGAGTAGCAGATGTATAAACCTTTTTACCCCATCTCTCTAATGCTCTTGACTCTCTTTCAGAGGGTAGGGGGTTTTTGGCAGTGGCAGCTGCAATGCCCTTTGGGCCCTGAGAAATAGTTTCTGGGTCTGCAGCATGGGCTTTATACAAGTGGAAGTGAGAATCCGGGACCCTGTAATATCTGTCAGGTTTGGCAGGGGCCGGGGGAAGAGAATCAGGGGCAGAACTGGCATCATTGTATGCATCATCAACAACTGATAGTACAGGTGGTATGGCTAAAGGCCTATGCTGTGGCAAGTGTAAAAAAGTCCTTAGCCTTTTCCTGGAATCAGAAAAATCCTGACCCTGCCATTGAAAGTGTTCCCTCATTAAGTGTAAAGTTTCCCCAAAGGAAAATTCTTCTGGGGGGGGAGGCAGAAGGAATTGAGTCTTCTGCATCCGAATCCTCATAAGGTGAGTATGGTCCTTCCTGATGGTCTGATAAATCTGATCCATCCGAGGAATAATCAGAGGAGAGAGGTTCAGGGGGTTCAGTCCTAGGCCTTTTGTCAGGAGGAGGTTGTGAGGCCCTGTCTGGGTGAGGTTGGGATCCCCTAATCAGAGATATAAGGTCCTCAGCAAGGCTGAGAATCTGAGAACTTGAGGAGGGTCTCTGAGAGGAAGCTTTTGTTGGTAAGGCCTTGGAAATTTTAGCTGCTTTAGCCCTGGAGAAGGACTTAATAGACATGGAAGCAGGGGGGTCTAGCTGCCCCACGTGCAGGAGTAGAGATGTCCAACGGAATGGTGTCGGACAATTCTTGTGCACCTGCTTCTTCGGTAGGAATTTCTGTAGCCGACTCAGCCGGGGCCTCTCTGGCCTCGGTTGTCGGAGGCATGTTTTCAGCAGAAGGAAGAACCGAGGACTCGGTTTCAGCCGAAACCGAGACACTCGCGGCAGGCCTAACCGTGGTTTCAGCCGAAACCGCGGGCCGTGAGCTTCGGTCCTTTTCCTTGCGTTTTTTGGCTAAATGTGTAGTCGGAGTCTCCGACGGCATTTTATATGCAAAAGCGGGACCAAAAAACTCTTCTGCAAACTCCGACCGACGTCTAAGCGTCCGTCGGTTGAAGGAAGCACAGGCTAAACAAGCTGATACGTCGTGGTCTGGGCCTAAGCAAGGAAGGCAGTAAGAGTGGAAATCCTTATGAGGTATTTGTTTCCCACAAGTTAAACAATTATTTACTTTGTCTGACATCGGCTGAGGCAAGAAAGAGTCCCCAACGGGGTACTTAGCTTTTTTAGAAGTCTTCGGTAGCGGAAATCTCTGGATCTGACCGACCGGCACTTGCGAACAGCTTCTGCTTCGGGCACCGCGCGGCAAGAAAGACTGGGGAAAATGGCGTCGGCTGATGCCTTTATACCCCAGAAGCTATAACGTCGGGTGAAGTGCGACATCAGCCGAGGCCAGACCCAGACTTTGGAATCTGGCCGACCGAAGGGCTGCCTGAGGCAGGACAACCCATATGTTATGACTGCAGATGCATCCTTGAAGGACATCTGGTAATGATCGGCCCCTAGCCAGAAGTGCAGATGTCTCCTGGACTGCCTGTCTATCTTGATACGGTAGTAGGCATCCTGGAGACCTACCAAACACATCCAGTCACCTTTGTGTAGGAATGGCAGAATAGACTGAGCAGTAACCATCCGGAACTTTGACTTCTTTACTGACAGACTGACCTCGCTGACATCCAAAACTGTAAGCAGGTCCCCCATCTTCTATGGCACTAAAAAAATGTGAGAATAAGTACTGGACCCTCTTTGTCCTGCTGGGACCTTTTGAATGGCACTTTTTAGAAGTTGCTGAACTTCTTTGAAGGCCAACTCCCTCTGACTGGGTGGAACATCAGGGAGAAAACTTCTTATGTGAGGGAGCCCCGAAAAGGGAATGAAATAGTCGTTGGAAACACCCACTGATTGGAGGTTATATCTGTCCAGGCTAGCGGGCATAGAGAAAGACTACCCCCTGATGGCCTCCAGGGCAGAGCAGTCTGGCAAAACTTCAGGAGTGCTGTGGGGGCTGCACAGAAAAAGGTTCCCTGGAGCCCTGATTTTGTGGACCTCCCCTGCCTCGGGGGCAGCGACGACCATTGAACCCTCTTCCCCCCACCTCTGGAAGAGGAATCATCAGGAACATCTTGAAAGGAGGACTGTGTCTTGTGGAACCACAATTTCCTAGTTCCCCGTTGGATCTTGGAGAAAGACCTCTGAGGGCAGAAAGCTCGACTCTGACCGCAGACAAAGTCTTCCCTTTCAGCTCCCTATGGGTCAAAGAATACTTTACTGAATGTTCAAACATCAGAACCATCAAAGGGGGCGTTTGTAAAAGATGTCTTGAAGGGCTCCGTAAACCCACATAAGTGTAACGAGGCATGATGCCTAAAAGTGATGCCAGTACCTGCTGCGCGAGAGGTAACTTCTACAGCATTGCAAATTAACCTCATTGAGGAGTTCGCCAGGGAAGTCAGAGTGGATAGCTTGGGAGACACTGTTTTAATGGCCTCCACTAGGGAAGTGGTGAGTTCTTGGACCAAATCCCTTTGGAGGCAGATAAAATGTGCCAAATAGTTAACCTCTCTCAGACCGAAAGTTGCTGAGGTATACACACGCTTCCCAAAGCAGTCCAGCACCCAAGACTCTCTGTTCAGAGGATGGACCGTGGAGCTCTGCTCAGCCAGCTCCTCCTTAGTGGCGGCGGCCACCACAATGGCATCAACTGGGACACCCTTGTTCCAGAAAACATGGTCTGTAGGAGGACTAAGAAATTTGTCCGCATGCTTGGGGACTGGCGCCATCATGTCAGGTTGCTTTCACTCCCTGCTGGCAATTAAATCCTCCAACTTGTAAGCAGGGGGAAGACACCCAGGAGGTAGACAGGCCCATCCCAAAGGCCTTCAGAAACATGGACTCCTCTGAAGGTGGGGGTAGGGGAGACCATGTGTCCTTTTGTTTTAAAATTTCAAGGACGTCCCCAAAGGAGACAGTCGGGTGGAAATCTGGGGGACCCGTCTTCTTTAAGGTCGGTTTCCTCAGTGTGGGACTCTAAGGGGGAGTCCAAGTGCCTCCTCTTGCACTTTCTCTTACAACGTACCTCCTTGGTGAGGGGCTCCGGGGAGAACTAGGAAAAGCAGGGGACTCCCAGAGGTGAGGAAACCCCCTGAAGGCTCGAATTGGAGGGCTGACCCTGGAGAGATTGAGAGGCCTCACCAGCCATCTTACAGAGAGGCAGGGAGGAACCGGAAGTGGCAGCCAAGGAAACTCCAAACCTGGAGAAGCTCCCCTCTACCACCCTGAAGGCCAAGAGGCTGGAAGCAGGTCCATCCCCCACATCAGAGGGAGAAGTCCCCCAGAGAGGAGGAAGGTGCCCAGAAACAGCACCATGACCTCAGATGATATCAGCTCAGAACTGTCAAAGGCCAAAGCGCTGAGGGGAAGGGACCGGTGTGAAAAGATAGGACCAGATCTCCCCCCTGCACCAGAATGGGGCTCATCCCACTTTGAGGGAAGGGCAGCAGAGTAAGCCAGGGACCCCGATGGAGTCGAGAAGGAGGGGATGCGTGACCTCACCGGAACCTGGGTGCAGGCATCCCAGTCCCTAGGTTCTGAAGCCACCGGGGTTGGAAGAGGAGAGTGAGAAGTTGGGAGGGGCGAAGACACCTCACCGGATAGGCCAGAAAAGCTAAGAACCCCAACTCTATTTGGGTCTTGAGGAAGCTACTCATCATTCTGCCCATATCCAAAGGTAAAAGGCTCCTTGAAGAACTGGAGGAGGCATAAGAGTGGTTGGACGTTGTGGAAGATCTTCCTGACCTGCTATAACATTCCGGGGTGCAGCTTCGATGTCTTAGAGTCAATTGTAAAACTTGTTTGGAGATAGGCGTGACTACCTCCTTAATAACAATGATCGTATCCGAAGATCCTGTCTTACCCAAAGGCCTGGCCAACTCAGCAGCCGGATCCAATGAACCATTCGATCAGAGGCCGACATAGTCTTTGTCGGATATGTGGGCCTCTGATCCGAAGAGGCACTCAATCCGAGGGGCAGCTCCATGGCTCTAGACTCCTATGGCCTTGGATCACAGGCAGATCGGGCTGGGATCAGAACTGGGGTCCTGGGATCCAGTCACAGTCACAGTTTCCTGGTGAGAACAGGCTGAACGGAAGGGGACTTCCTCTTCGGATTGGAAGAAGCCGCCTTCCCTGGGAAGACAAAAGACCCTTCCATGGGCTATCCCCTTGTTTGGTGTAGCAGTCAGACAAGGCCCTGGGGTTGAATGCAGCACGAATGTCGCATTCCACCTCCAGGTGCAGAGCGCCCTCAGAATGCAGGCATTCCTTGTGCGAGTCGGAATTAGGCATCTTCCGACCACACGAGGAGCATTTCTTAAAGCCAGTGTTATCTGCCATACCTAATTCACGCACACAAATTAACCAAAGGGAAAAAGCAGCCCTAATGGCCAAGAGAAAAAGGGTGCCAAAAAGCCACACACTCAAAAACTAACACTAAACTAAGCTGGGGAGGGAGGTAAACAGATAAAACTATTATAAACACCCACACTAGATAAACTACTGCTAAGTTAACAACACTAATCAACACCAGAAAAAACTTGGAAAGAAAGCACTCATCTGCTAGAGCCAAAGGAAAGCATCTGCACTGAATGCACGGCAAACGAGACCTGGGAATACAGGGCAGCAGGTCGGATCCTACACCCTGTTGTGATGAATATGACAGGGATAACATCAGATTAACAGTAACAGTGTTAAAGTATGTATGGAAAGTTTTAAGTATATTGAAGGTTTTACAGTATGTGAAATTTACATTTTGATATTAGAGGTTTTGCTTACATAGTTTTTTTATTCATGCAGTCTACTTTGTTATTTTATCAACTTTTTAGTGCGAGTTTGTATATATTTTTATAAATGCAACACGGGGGTTGATCTATTGTACATACTTGGCAGCTTTAGGTTTTTTTAAGCTAAGAAGAATTTGTTACTTTGTTTCCGAGGAAATTCCTGTCCAATCGGAACAAAAGCACTTAAACTCTAAATTTATAGTGTGCTGTGACTTAGCTGGTCAGCATTTTCTGTTTTACTGAAGTTTATGAGTAAGCCTGTTCTTAGTGTGTTTGGTTACTAGTTTTCATTACAACAGGGATCCCCTGCCAAGGGCAGCCTGACATCTGGTCAGTACACCAAACCCTTTAGGTTGCTTTAAGGTAAGCCATACGTTACACATACGCTCTTCTCGTAGCATAGGGCATAAAGGTGATGTCTGGAAGTACCATCCTCGAGCACAAATAGAAAAACCAGTCCAAGGAGTAGAGAGGTAATCAGTAAATCCAGAAGAGCAATGGAAGGGGGGATGGATGGAGAGGAGTGAATTCTGCAACAGTGAACAGAAGGACATCTACAGTTATGGCAAGATTTTATACAACGGTCTTATGTCCTTCCATTTCACGGTTGCAGTATTCATTACAATAGGGATAGTGCCAAAGCTCAGGAAGGAGAGAGGGAAGAGGGAGGACAAGCAGAGCTCTCCAAGGAGCCATGAAGGATTGCCCTAGCAAAATCAGCTCTAGCTCTGTAAATTACATCCAACCTGCAGTGCTTGGTAAATGTATGCATGAAAGTCCAGGTAGCTGCCTCAAGAAAAGAATTAGTATCCAGACTCTTGAAAAAGCACCAGAAGAAGCCACGGCTCTAGTAGAATGAGCCTTAACAGAAGGAGAAATGCTCTTACCAAGAAAGGGATAACAAAATGAAATGGCTTTAGAAATCCAAGAAGAAAGTTTGCTTGGACACAGCCAATCCTAAGGGCCTCGGATGAAAGGAAACAAAGAGGTAATCAGATTTAAATAAGTTTTAGTCTTATCCAAATACAATCTGAGTTGTCTATGAACATCTAACTTGTGCAGTGCCTTCTCACTGGCAGATAGTGGAGAAGGGAAAAAAGTGAACAAATGAGTAACCTGGTTAACAGATGACTCATAAAATGGGCATAAAAAAAAAACACCAAAAAAGGAGAACAAGCCATAAGGGCTTGAAACTCACACACCCATCTGGCAGAAGTAAAGGCTAACAAAAGTACAGTCTTCCAAGGGCAATGTTGCAAGGAAGCGCAGGCCACAGGCTCAAAAGAAGCAGAGGTCAATTTTTCTAAAACAAAATTAAGATCTCAGGGAGGAGGAATAAGCTTCCTGGGATGCTTTATATGAAGAATGCCTTTAAGGAATTGTTTAGCTTCAAATCTAGAAGCTAAAGGTGGTGATAAAGGCAGACAAGCAGAAATAACTGATAAGTGGGCCTTAACAGGAGAACAGGTCAACCCAGCATTGAGCAGTTCACACAGATAAGACAGAACCAAAGGAATATCCACAGAAAGTGAATCCAGGTTACGAGAAAGACACCAAACAGAAAACATCTTCCATTTGGATAAGTAGGATTTCCTAGTGGTGCGTTTCCTGGCCTCCTGCAGGACCCTATGCATGTCCTCAGAAAACAGGTGTCTTATTAAGAATCAAAATCCTATCACTCACAGTGTCAGTTGAACAGTGGACAGGTGGAGACAGATGAGAGATCCCTTGTCTTGTGCGAGTAGGTCTACCCTGTGAGGTAACTTGTGATGACTGCCCTTGGCTAAATGCAGACGAAGAGGGAACTAATGCTGTCTCGGCCAAAGGAACTCACCAAAAAGATTTTGGGAACATCCTCCTGAATTCTGAACAGGATTGTGGAATGAGTGGAAGGGGAGGAAAGCCATAAAAAACATCACCCTTCAAGAAAAAGACAGGGCATCCACCTTCCAAACCAATAACCAGTACCCAAGTACACCTAGCTACCAACCATCATCTGCCTTCATTAATGACTTCAGACACAGCATCACTGGCAAGGTCTAAAACTCATTTAGCCAGTTTTCACTGAAGTTACCAGTCAGTTTTGCTAATAGCCAGTTGGTGCATCACCACATCAGGTATAACTTTTTCAGTTTAGGATAACTTTAGTAGTAAGGCTGGGACCTGATGAAAGGGGGTGAGCTACACCCACTGGATTTTGTTAGACTGGCTATCATAAAAGCAGTGGAAAGGAGTGTTAATAAACTGTATGGGGCAAAGAATCACTTTCAACAACAACACACGGAAAGCACCGTACAATCTAAATTATTCACAGATCCTGTTAATCTTAGCTGTTTTGACAAGTATTATACAACTCACTTTTTAAATACTATTCTGTAAGCAAATGCTAAAAAATACCAAAAATGTCCAAGTTTTATAGAAGGAACTTACTCATCTGCCATGCCAGTCAAGGTGCTGGGGAAAATTAAACACACAGGACTGTGTCAATGCTTTGCACAAAAGCCTTGGCAGCCCTCATATTTTAATCAGAAAATCCTATTTAAACTCTGTCTGAGACATACCTTTAGGAGGCTTGGAACACAGTCGTTGGTAGAAAGATACCAGTTTCAATTCAGGATGAAACTCCCAGGCATCAAATGTTCTGAAATACTGGGGACAAGAAAAAAAAAAAAAAAAAACTCTTTCAGCCTTTGTGCAATAAAAAAGCAAACTATACACAAATAGTTTTTTTTTTACTTTTATGTTAACTTACATTTCAGCTTCTAAATGTAAACTACAACTAAAGGAAAGCTGCACATTTACCATAGAGTCGATGGTTCCATTCTCATTACCATTAGGCCTTAGCCCAGCTGAGAAAACTTCACCAGACTAGCAAGCCCTTCCTCTTTTTTCCACACAAAACTGTGCTGCTAAGGAACTCACGCCAGGTATCTGAATTCCACACAAGGCAAGGCAGAAATGAAACTGCAAGTGCAATGCAACAGTAACGTCACAGGATGTTAGGCCTTGCGAAGGAGGGTGTTGGTCCAGATCTATTTCTGCATTGAACATATAACGTTCATATGTGAGACTGGAGTTCCATTTTCTTTATTAACAGGAGTAAGTCCCAGCCTAAACCGCTTCGGTGGAGCTTTATAAAAGGATGTGCTGAAGAATGGCAATACCAAACGATGACCTGGATCACATCCAGTTTGTGGTATCTTGCAAAAGTATTTTCAATACTCACATAGCAGCTAAACAAATATCAACAGATGCATTTCTGACAAACTGTGCAGCAACCACGGTTTAAACTGAAGGTAACATGGCAACCTATAGCAAAGATCGGTAATATTTTTCATAGCAAAACCTTACACAAATAACCATTTAAGCAGCAATCGTCTAAGGTGTCAGAGAGGAAGCAGATCTTTTTTGGATGGTCTCAAGTGGCAGACACCTTTAAAGGACTACTTATTAGCATCAAAGAATAAACCAGAAGATTTAATGGCAGATAAGCAAAAATAGCAGAAACATGTACTTTAACAACAGCTTAGGACAATATGAAAAGTAAGAGGACCAGTGACAGATGAGTTTGGGTGTCGTTATCTGATATAGCACCGATAGGAGAACCTCATCCATTTGGCTGTATAAGATTTTCGGGTGCTGGGTTTCTTCCCCCCCAAGCATACACTGTTATTAGAAGAAAAACACCTGGAAAGGATTAGCACTAAATCATCCATACTGCCAGATTCAGTGTCTTCAGACTGGTGTAAATGACAGACCTTCTCTGTCCTGAAAATGAAGATCCACCTGCTAAGGTAGCATCAGTGGCTTCTATCTCTAGTCATGCTAAGTAATAGGGAGGAACCACTAATGTCTGGGGCCAGAAGACAGCTTGCAAAACCATGCCAGGTTCATCCTCCCGAATCTTTTGCACTACTCAGGGAACGACAGGTAAGGCAGGAAACGCACAAAGAAATATCCCTGTTCAAGGGAAGGAGAAAGCACCTTGCCATCCAGGCCTCTTTCTGTGGATCCTGGTGCAACTTTTATCAAGTTATCCATTTTCTAGAGAAGCAGAAAGGTCCCTTTCTGGCATACCTTCTGAACCAAGTCTGGGAACAATTCCCTTTTCAAAATCTATTCATTGGGGTCCACGTAGGCCCTGTTTAGACTGTCTGCCAGGCAGCTGTATTGGGCTATAAACACTCAAATCCTGCCTTCTGTGCCAACTGCCACACTTGCATGGTTAATCTGAATAGCATATAAAAGTCAGCACAGCCTTGTTTATGTACCAAATGATGTCCTGGTTGTCCGCTGTGCCTGAATACTTTGATGACTATGAGCATTGACAACGTTATCTTTATTACTGTGCATCTTTCACATCCATTTGTCCCAGATACCCTGCACTTATTGGGCCCCACTGGTGCTGTCTGACACCCAGAATTAGTTCCTGCAGACCCAGTTCCAAACTGAAAGGGGCTCTAGTGTTGAACCAGATGCTGTCTGTCTACCACATGAGCTCTTTCTTCAGACAAGGATTAAGTGGAATGTTTGCTTGTAGACAATGGAAATGACACCAATGGTTGTTTAGAAAAAAAGAAGTTTTGTACTCACCATAACATTCCATCTGAGCAGTTATACTTCATTTTTCTGCAACCTGTAGGTATACGGATCCATATCGGACCCAAGCCGGCAACTTTTTTCTAGCATCTGCTCCAAGCTCCAAGCTCCGAGCTCCTCCCCTTAGCCATAATGCCCTTCCCATCTTCCCTCAGATAGAGTTTGCTGCAACTAACAATATATATGCAACTCAACCAAATAACCAACCTGAAAACAGGATACGGTCTGGGTGATGGGAGGGAGGGAATGTTGCAGAAAAATGAAGTATAACTACTCAGACGGAACGTTATGGTGAGTACATAACTTCTTTATCTGAAGTAGTTAACTTCATTTTATCTGCAACCTGTGGGACAGAGTCCCCAGCTACTCTGATCCTGGGAGGCCCTTATGGAAGGATATTCCTGAGCACTGCAGAGCCAAAGGATGCTCTACCCCTCGAAATCAGATCCAATTTGTAATGGGAAATGAAGGTATGTGAATTGGCCCATGTCGCTGCTGCACAAATATCATCCAAAGGTACCCTGGACCAAAAAGCAGAAGTCGCCATGGACCTGGTAGAGTGAGCCTTAACTATACCAGGAGGAGATAAACCTTTTGCTTTGTATGCAAGTGAAATGCAAAGAGTGATCCATCTGGCTAAAGAAACTTTAGAAATTCCTTTTCCAGAGCATTTATGGGGAAAGCTAACAAACAATTGGTCAGTCTTGCGGAAAGACTTCGTTCTATGAAGATAAAAACGAAGTTATCTATGAACATCCAACAAATGGAGTTTGTATTCACCTTTATTTTGAAAGTTGGGAAAGAAAACTGGCAGATTAATGGACTGGTTTAGGTTTGCTTCAGATGCCACTTTAGGTAAGAAGGAAGGATTAGTACAGAGGGAAACCCTATCCTTATGGAAGACCAAATACGGAGGCACGGCAGACAGAGCTTGAAGCTCAGAAACTCTCCTAGCCGATGTGATGGTGACTAGGAAAGCTGTCTTCCAGGACAAAAATTTTTAAGTCCACCGAAGCTGCGGGTTCAAAAGGAGGGGCTACCAATGCCTGTAAAACAAACATAAGGTCTCAAGGAGGTACAGAATCCTTGACAGGGGGCCGTAGCAGAAACGTACCTTTAAGAAAAGCCTTACACAGCCTAGAGGAGGCCAAGGCCATGTTGTCTTCACCAACGTGAAAACAGGAAATGGCTGCCAATTGTACTTTCACTGTGGAGGAACTAGCTCCTTGCTGAAAGATACCAGACAGGAAGTCCAACACTGCTGGAACAGGAGCTGTAAAGGGATCCATTTCTCTCTGTGAAGCCCAAATGGAAAAGCGCTTCCATTTACTGCAATATAGTTTCCTAGTGGAGTCTTTAAGAGAGGCCACTAGAATAGATTTTACCTGGGATGAAAGACCAGGAGTCCTGGCAATTAACGGAACTGGAGCAACCAAGCTGTTAGCTTGAGGCTGCCCAGATCGGGTGGATGTGTCCCCGACAAATGGGAAATTAGATCCGGGCAGGGATTCAGAACCCACGGGGGAGCTAACAGATGAGACCAAAGGAATGGGAACCAAACCTGACAAGTCCAGAACGGGACAATGAGGATCATTTTGCACCGTAGTTGGAAAGCTTTCTGAAGAAACTTCGGAATGAGAGGTAAAGGTGGATAAGCATATAGAAGCCCGGGGGGCCAAACATGGACTAGAGTGTCTCTGGGGACTTGCCCTGGTGAGGGAATCAGAGCAAAGAACTCACTGCACTTCGTGTTGGAAGGAGATGCGAAGAGATCGCAGCAAGGCTGACCCCATGCCAGGAAAATCTCCTCCGCTACTGACCGTTTCAGAGACCACTCGTAAGGTATCAGAATGGCCCGGTTCAATCTGTCCGCTAAAATGCTGGAGCGCCCCGGGATGTGCGTTGCTATCAGACACCGACCGGTGGAAATCGCCCATTCCCACACTCTCATGGCCTCGCGACATAGAGGGTAGGATGTGGTTCCCCCCTGCTTGTTGATATACCAGATGACTGACATGTTGTCTGACTGAATTGCAATCAATCCGAGAGGCGAGCTGCGACCAACATAGCATCAACTGGGGCTCCTTTCGACCAGGGTTGTCTATCAGGAGGAGGAGATAAAACCTTGTCAGGACGTTTGCGGATGGGCTCTACAGTGTCAGGCTCCTTCCATGCCCTCTTGGTGATGAGGTCTATCAAGGGGTCTGCTGGTGGGGACACCCAGGAAGTAGATGGGCCCGTGCCAAAGGCTTCCAGGAACACTGACTCATCCCCAGAAGGTTTTGGGACTCAACAATCTCCCCTCTGGCGGAGGATTTCCATAATTTCTCTGAAGGAGAAGTCTTCGGGAGGTGACCTGGGGGAACCTTCTCCTTCATCTAAGTCAGGGTCAGTGGTGAGGGACTCGGGGGAGTCCAAGTGCCTCCTTTTGCACTTGTGCTTGCAGTGGCCCTCTTCAGTGGGACTTTCAGAAGGGGATCTGCGAGCCGCAGGGGTTTCCTCGGGGGAAAAGACCTGGGGATCCTCTGGCACAGGCTGTCCCTGAGACAGGATGAAGGGAGTAGTCGCCAGATCCAGGGGGGCCTGGGTGGTATCCGAGGGAATGGGCTGGGGTCTCAATCCCTGGGAGAGAACCCTCTCCACCACTTCGAAGGCCGAGGGAGAAGTCCTCCCTGGATCCGAAGTGGGGACCGGAGCCGAAGACAGGGTAGCCTGAGGTCCGAGGGAATGGGTTGGGTCCGAAAGAGTTGGAGCCGAAGAATCCATTCCCCTGGGTCCAACTACCTGTCCATGACTCAGAGTCACTCGGATCCGAACAAGTCAGATCTGAAGAACTCAAGGTAACAGCCGGAGTCGAGGTTGGAGGAACCGTCGGCGCCGAACTACCAGCTCCGAAGAACCTCGGATTCAAGAGCCCTGAAGCACGGATCGGGGAAGGGAGATGGGGCGGAAAAGAGGCATGGAGGTCGCCCCTCCAGAGGGAGAGGGACCTGGCAAGACTCCCATCTGAATTTGGGTCTGAAGAAATCTCCACATCATCTTGTCCATATCCATGTCCGATAGGCTCTGAGTCGACCTCAAAGAGGCCACTAACTCGGATCTGGCTGGTCTGCGCAGAAGGGTGGAGGGCCTCGGGTCCAAATGTTCCAACGGCTATGGTGAGAAATGCGGTGACCGGAGCTGAGAAGAAACAGGTTTCATGGTCTTGGATGGAGGGCTGAGAAAGAGCTCCCTGTCTGGGGATCTCTTGTGATGCTCGTCTTTCTTTTCCTCCCTTTCTTCTCTGCGTCTTTCCTTTTCCTTCTCTTTTTCATTATCTTTGTCAGACTCGCTGACTGAAGATCTGTCCTTAGAGGACCCATCCCCAAACAAAGAGGGAGGTCGAGTCCCTGTCTGGAGAGGTGCACAAGCGACCGAGGCAGAATCCAGCATGGCAACAGGGAGAAGGCCTTTGGTAACTAGCTTGCCCTTACGATCCCTATGGGCCCTAGGGTTGAAGCCTAAACAGACAGCACACTGGGTGGATAAATGTGCCACTCCTACACATATTACACAAAGAGTGTGACCATCAGCAGGGGAAAGCTTATGGCCACACTCTGTACATTTTTTTAACATAGGCTTTGGCTGGTCAGCCACAGTCCTGCACTCAAAGGTAAAGGTACTACCTTCCCAACAAAAAAACACACACACACAGGTAGGGGAAGGGCAGTCCTGACTACTAATCTAATACAAAAAACTTTTTTTTTTCTTCAACACCAACGACCAATGCGTTACTATAGACGGGGAGGAAGGGTAATCCTAAACAAGCATACTTAGATATAATTAAAAGTTTCCACTTACTATCCCTTTTTAGCTCAGAGCAAAGGAGACCACGATGCACACTACTGGCGTGGCAAACGAGATCTGGGGGAAGATAGGAGATGGTAGTGCATTGTGGGTAAGGGGAGGAGCTTGGAGCAGATGCTAGAAAAAAGTTGCCGGCTCGGATCTGATACGGCTCCGTATACCCACAGGTTGCAGATAAAATGAAGTTAACTACTTCAGACCAAGAATTCACTCATGACAAGCTTGGTGAGGGGAATCATCAAAAAACAAGAAGTCACGTAACCCAGAAGCCTAAGTAATTCCCTGACACTCTTATTCAGGAACTGGGACATGAAAGCCCTATCTTCTATAGAGTCCAAGTCTACTCCAAGGAAGGTAACCAGAGTACTTGGAATGAGGTGGAAGGTTTTTGAAGATTTAAGAAAAAATCTTCCCTCTGAAAGCAGTCCATTGTAATTGGATTGACTTGTTGATCTCTTGAAATAAGAGGGCTTAGATCAAACCATGGCAGGGATAAATCTACACATTCTTTGTCTTGCAATAAGCAATTACTACTACCAGGCATTTGGTAAACACCCTGGGTGCAGCTGACAAGCCAAAGGGCAAGGCACAGAACTGGTAATGGAATCTCCCACCTCAAAATGCAGGAACTGCTGTCCCTGGGCTATGGGATTGTAAAGGCATCCTTCAAATACAGGATTAAACAACTCCAAGGTTCAAAGGTAGTAGTCGTTCCGAATGTCAGCATTCAAACTTTTAGTACTACTAGGAATTTCTTTAAAACTGGCAAATCTAGCATGGGACTTCAAGGTCCTCCTTTTCTTGGAAAAAAAACAAACATTGTTGGTCCCTCTTTTCTTTTGGTACCAACTCTATGGAACCCTGCTTTAACAAATTTTCTGTGTGAGCAAAAGTCACCATTAACTCCATTTTAAGGATCTTGCCCCGTATCTTCTCTATTGTCTCCTTCTACTGATCCAGGATGGTCTTCTGATATTTGAGCATGTGAATCTGGCAGTTAAGAGCCCTCACAGCTAGGACAGCGAAGGTGCAAGTTTTCACTAAACCTAGTTCAGCTTCTTGCTCTCCCTGTCATTTGGTAAGGGGGTTACTGGTAGAAATCCCACAGGGTCCCTTGCTAGGATCTAGGGACACTAGTGCTGGATCTGCAACAAGATTATAAAAAAGCTTATAAGACTCAAAGACCTTGTAGAAGCAAATCAGGCTTCCTAGGAGAGAAGGGTTCTCAATCAGGCTGCATGGATAAGCCATGGAATACATCATCCAGGATTTCAAGGAATAATAGATGGCCAGGGCCTATGTTTCAGGCAGGTCCAGAAACTGTCTATACTCGACCTGGGGCAAAGAGAATGCCCTGGCCTTCCAACTGAAGGATTCTATCATTTTATGGCAGGTATTCCCAAAAGAAAGGTATTAAAGTAGTGAGGATGAGGCCAGAGTGCCCTCAGACACGGAATCCATAATTGAAGGCAGATGAGAGCTTGTCTACAGAACCTAGTTCCTCCTCACATACACTACACAGGCAACAGGGTGGAGTGGTCCATAGTCATCATTTGCACAGGTGCCAAGAACACAATGAGATGTTGCTGACCATGTAACTGGAGGCAAGGACTGTGGTCTTGTGTCAAGAGGTACTCTGCACCATACACCATGTTCCTTGATCGATAGGGACAAAATCGCAGTACAAGACCAAAGGTAGAGATTGTTTGCGATGCAGAGCCCTTGCCCAATGTCCGCTGGTGCCAATGGAAAGGCTGGCACAATGGAACCAAGACTGTGATGGGTGCTCCCGAGTGAAAGTGATCTGGAGCCACTGTGAAGATTTAATGTTGCAGAATTAGAGGTCCCCTTTGACAGGGGTGTTACCATGCTATTAGAAATAAGCCTGTATGGAGTTCAATGTTGAAGTGTTCTGTCCCTGGAGGTTATCAGCTGTCTCCACTCATGACATGGAACAGTAGACGGAGATACTCAGATCTTTGGGCTACATTCCTTGTGATTGCTTCCTAGTATGACCATTCAATGCGCATGCCCACCCCAAAGGCAACTGTGTTGGAAGGGCAGTGATGTGGAAGATAGCAAGCACCATAACGAAGGTGGATATTAAAAAAAATGCATCACCATAGCCCTCATGAGGCACAGCACTGCATCAAGAATGAACCTCATGGACTGCCCAAGGTGCCAGCAGTACTGGGCAACATTCTCATCGAGACCACAAGCTACAGCAACTATCTCCATAACTGAGTCTTACTGTTGTCTACTTATATTAGAGGCCAGTATATTTGACAGCACCAGAAACCCCTGCTAGGCTACAATAGTTAAGTATACCTAAATGTTAATGCTCTCAGTTTTGGGTAGGTATGGTGAGCACTTGTGCTGTAAAGCCTGTAGTTCAAGAGTAAGTGAGGCTATATCACCATGATTAATAGTAAGTGCAGGTCTACCAAAAGGTAAAAAAAGACAGTGTTGCCTGCATTTCATCTGGCTATGAAAGTGTCTGAACACACACAAACCCCCCCCCTGCAAAGTGCCATAAATCGAACTGTTTTCTTGGACAACATACACGTTACCACAGTAGTAGCTTGGCCTGTGAATACATAAAGCAAAACAAGTGAATCTGAATATCCATACTAAAGAAACCCTGTGTTACACAGGCCAAAAACAGTGGTACAGCACATGCAGATACGAAACAGATGCATAACTTCTAGTATAAGAGTCTCCTCATTCTGATATATTTACCCTATCCTCCTCCTATAGACATATTCCTACAACTATATCTATCTCTCCCTGCAATCTCCTGCAGCTTTATCCCTCTACTTAACTACTTCTACCCCTAGAGCTAGATTTGCTCACCAAAACTGGTAAATACTACCTAATCCTTCTACTCCTACAGCTATACTTGCTCAACAAAACTTGTAAATACTACACAATCCTTCTACTCCCATAACTATACCTGCTCAACAAAACATGTAACTATTGTAAATATTGAGCAATAATTTCTCTCTCTAATACTTTCACTCAAAGCTCTACCACTATTTCTCCTTCCTACAACCTTAACTATCTTTTAGGAATCTCTAAGAATTACTGCTATACTATGCAAATGTAATAACCGTAACTTAATGTAAAAAAAAAAACAAAATTTTAATCAATTTCAGTATGAATTGTACTCTCATACTATCCTATATTCCTTGAAATCGTATTCTGCAAACTGTTTAATGCTTTCTAAATTCTTGATTGTGTTGAAATCCTGTATGCAATATTTTTTTCTGCATTTTCGGAGCTTTTCTCCCTGGGCCTCCACTGAAAATGGGCCATGTTGACCCAGTGGACTTCCCCGGTAATCAAACAGGAATAAATAAATTCAAACTGGAATAACCTTACTGCAATTCCTGTGTGCCTGCACACATATCTATTAGAAACATATACACTGGTATATGTGGTCTGTTTACACCATGAAGGTGTTTGCTGCTGCTTTATACACATTCAGCATAGTTAGAAACCTGGTTTAACTTCCCATGATACACACAAGGGCAGGCCACACCAAAAACCTGCACCTGACCTTCATCACCTCCATGCAGGGACACTAGATCCTCCCCAATCATTTAGGTTTGCAGTAACAGATGCCCCTTCCAGTGGCCGACCTCCATGGCATTATGCTCCATGCCTGCTTGAAAGCCTATCTGATCAGATCAGTGATACGCCTCAGATACGGAGCATGTACGACTCTGCTTGCCCACAGCACTGATGTCTCCCAGCAGTGATTACACAGTGGTTGCTGTGCACCTCCTGTCACCAACAGATGGTACGCACAAGTCCTGAGTGACTACAGCAGGATGACATTTTCAGGTCAGCTGAATCTGTCTAATCTCTACCATTCACCCTTGCTTAAGGGCATGACAGCACCTATGGAAATATGAGACACGGCTGTATGCTAGTAGCTTCAGGAGTCATCAGACTACCCAATTACAAACTGTGGGTTGTCACAGG
The DNA here is from genome assembly GCF_019279795.1 of Protopterus annectens. Classification (NCBI taxonomy): domain Eukaryota; kingdom Metazoa; phylum Chordata; order Ceratodontiformes; family Protopteridae; genus Protopterus; species Protopterus annectens. The sequence continues at coordinate 112,325,465 of NC_056742.1, read as the reverse complement.
TATTTTCAGCATTAAAGTTTGGACAAGGAATAGAAACTACTCCTTGTTGCAATTTCCAGGCTTGTAAATGTGAGATCTGTAATTATTAGACTAAGAAAAAAAAAGTCTAAAAATACAGGACAATAGCAAACACCAAACATTCTGTTCTCCTTCAAGTCCCCCCCCCCCAAGAGGAAAACCTCCTGCACCTCTGATGTGGCAGGCAAGCACCACATGCTCCCTGATCTTATAATATACTCACTGCAAGACTGGCATACCTCAGGAAAAAGGACAGCGATAGTGATATTGGAATTAGTATATGTAAATCCAAATTTTCATTCGCAAGTCCCTCTGTTCTGAGACTCACAGCAATGATACTCTGAATATGAAACTGGTAACAACAGAAACTCTGTAAGTGCCACTGATGTGCTATGCTATGGACAGTGCAGCACTGCAAATATCATCGCAGACTAGTGGTAGGGTTACAGTGTGCGCATATCAAGTGGGGTGGCTGCCACACACAGATATACATTGAAGGATATAACAATTCACAGAATATGTATTCTTACACCTGTGTCTTAAGGGATACCTATAAACTGCCCCTACGTTTCAGTGAATCATATGGCAGACATGATAAACAGCTATGTTGCACTGCGCTTGATATACATGTATCATGGCTGCACTACATTGTGCTGCTCATGATTCAGAATTTCCATTTCCAGTGTGAATCACAGGCCACCATCTTGTTTCACATAATCTTCATGGCAATGGCCGTTCCTCCTTAACGCTCCACACAGAAGGCCTGCCTGACCTTCTAAGGTATGCAGAACCATACATCATGGAGTTAATGTTGTGACCCAGTGTGGGTCCACTTCATAAGGATAAATAACTGGTATGACCTAGTTTAGCATATGAGCAATACTGCCTATGTCCCCTGGACTAGTGAGCAATGCAGATAAATTTGGTAGCTGCTAGCATACCCTTCTTGCAGAACAGCCACATAAATATGCCCTGCACTGGGAAGCATGCCCTTCCGGCAGAACAGCCACATAAATATGCCCTGCACTGGGAAGCAGAAGTTATAATGGGACACCCACATATCTGTCACGGATTGTCTCAAGCTGTAACTGTGTATTAATAAAACCTACTTCCTCAGACAGCTACCAAGTGTCTGTCGTTAAGTGATGGTACTGTTGTATACTGTGAGGTAATGCATAGTTGTTCAGCTGTGAGGCTATGGGTACCAAGTCAGGCCTTTGCTGTGCTAAATTACGTCTTCGTTGTAAGACAGAGGACTACATTTCCATGCTTCTCTTAACAGTACATGTGGTGCTGTGGAGTCAGGCCTTTGCTGTGCTAAATTACGTCTTCGTTTTAAGACAGAGGACTACATTTCCATGCTTCTCTTAACAGTACATGTGGTGCTGTGGATACATTTCCAGGCTTCGACTGTCATGAATACATGTGAAGTATAATTTAAAAAGAAACTCTCTCACCTACACCTGTGCCTGAAGCTGTTTTGTCCTTTTTGTCTTTTAACAAGGGCAAAGAGAGGCCAACATGCTGGCTGCCAGTGGAGGCAACAAAGACTTAGCATAGCAGGGCTAGATTCCACGTTAACTACTCACTTGTACTACATTAACTGTACCAAATGTAAAACACGTCCACTTACTTCACCCTTCCCACTATTCTTCTCTGCTGCAGATCATAATAATGCCATGTCACAAGCAAGTCAAATGTTGTCAGCCCCTGCTCCCACCTGTGGCAGCAGCTGGGATGGGTATGAGAGCTGGGAGAGCTTTGCCAAGAGAACCAGGGTCCTGGTATATTTACATCTTGCTCAATGCGACAGGAGGCAGTTAGCAGTGCAATAGCACAACAGCACATTTGGTAACTGCTACCATGCCTTTCCTTAAGCATACTGCAGATGCACTCAACTGGCAGCCCATTGCAATGGAACCACAAGAGGAAGGTGTGGCCACTGCTAAATACCACCCTGTCCCAAACTACTATTTGATCGGTCACAATGACAAGAGGAGCCCAAAACACAACCATCTCATGGGTCAATGACATCCTACTGGCCAGTCAGCAGGTACACTGCTCATCTGTCTGTTCAAACCTTAACAGTGAACATACTCATGACAACCCACTGTTTGTAACGGCTTTACCTTCATCCTACTGTGCCTTAATCCAAACTTTTCTGCAATGTCTACTGCACCCCATCACCATTTGTTCCCCCACCATTTATCTCTGTCCACACCATGCCTCCCACTGTTTATATTTGCATATCTGCCCATTTGTCTGCACTCCTTTATGGTTATATGCTCCTACTACCTACCCCGCATCCTATTACAGTGCCAGTCATCTACTCGTTACAAACACGGCACCTATTCAAAGAATAAAAAAAAATTTAAAAATTAGTGCCTTGCTTTTCTTTCAAGCTTCCCTTCAGAGTACTCCTCTGATATTTATGCTTCCCATTTCCTACAATCTTGTACTCCTTTTTCCTTTAAGGAAACCAGTGCGTGTCCAGATGAATGGACATAAGACAGCAGGTTATTACACAGTGGAACTGGCCAAATGTCTGCTCCAGCACACACCAACTTGCTCTACCTGCTGAACCTAATCTCAAGAGGTTCGCAATACCTGATGCATGGCCAAAAATCACATATGCATTGGAAAAAGGAAGAGACTTTGACACAACATGCTGTCCAGGCTGTAATGGGAGGGGCGGAAATGTAGATTAAGGTTAAGGATACGGGGGGGGGGGTGACATGGCTGGAGGCTAGAAGGAAATGTTTCATACTAGACTTAAGAAGCACTTCAAAAGAAGGAGACAAGGCTCTGGAGACAAGGCTCTGGAATGTACTGTGCGAAGTAGTAGTACAAATCTGTATGGCAGTTAACAATGAAAAAAAAAAAACAACAAAAGGACATGCACAGGGCTAGTTGCAACATTCATAATGACCTGAGAGACTATCATCATCTTTTGTTATCACTGCCACATTCTCACCCACATGGAGTATCTGCTTATAGATACAGATGGATAGATATACATGCATTATGATGTTACTCAGTATTCTCAGGATATGCCTTCACTACTTCCCCTTAAAAGGGAGGGTCACTGGCTCAAGTGATCCACACACACACACACACACACACACACACACACACACACACACACACACAAATAAACTAAAATAAAGGCAGCTCACCAGCAGTGCACTACGTAGCACAGGGAGCCCCATTAGATCCTCCCAAGATGATTATACAGATGATGAGACACACGTTTACCTCACTTACTTGGGCAGGGAGTAAACCCAAGATGACTTGGGAGGACATTACTTCCCGCTTGGAGATGTGGGGGGGGGGGCTTCCTCCCCAGTATTAAAATATATACTAAGGCTGCCAGACTAACATTACTCTGCAGAATGATCTCCCCTTTCTACAACGTATGTTGGAAGAACAAGATGGTACACCTACGGGGGGGGGGGGGGGGTGAAGTAACATACACAAGTTGATCAGGATAAGAGGGAATGTCCATATAATATTCCACTGAGACAATGATCTGGTTAACTTCAATAACCCTCATCAGGATGTCTGTCACTGGGGAGTTTAACTTCAATCACCATTACACCCACAATCACAAGCGTTTGAGAGACACTCTCTTATTGGGAACAGTTACTGGAGGATAGCAAGCAGTGATCTGGGACACGCTTCTAAAGAGGATTGAGAAATCAGAATAAAGAATAGTTCCGACTCCTCAGGGAGCTGAAACTACTTAACATTGCTATAGTCCCCAAAACTGACTGGCCAAGATGGACTGAGTGGTGGATCAGAGCAAGAAATGTGCATCCATCTGCAGGTATCTTTCTGGCATCGTACAAACATAATAAAATAACAAGCCAGAATAAAAACTTTATCTTTGGCAAGTGAGGTTAAATGCATGCTATCCACCCAGTCTTAATGACAGGGAAGACTACTGATTTTCTTAAAAAGAAAGGGTTAAAGCACTAATTCAGTGTCATGTGAATTCCCTATATAGTGTGTGTGTGTGTTTGTGTGTGTGTGTGTGTAACTGCATTAATCAGTCTGAAGTCTTATGAGTTAAGATGAAAGCGCTCACTCATTTTTGGTGTTTAATGAATTCTCAGTTGGTCTTTATTCTGGGTTGTTATTTGATTTTTGTCATTTAGTTCGGTATCAACTGATTTTTATTTATGATTGTACAAAATATAGAGACAGTACCTAAAACCCATCTTACGAACGGATACATATTATTATATACAAGTCCACTTGGGGGTTTCTAACCGCATGCAAGTATGGTCGAGGTTGAAACGGTTCCCAAATTATGCAACCAGATCAAGAAATTTTTTAGGCTGGCAATGTCTTTTCAAGTATTTTTATACACCAGTTAAGCTGACTGCCATACATCTTATGGTGCCTTCCAGATGTTGGAGATGTCATGTGAAAGAGAGACTGACATGAAAACATTTTTTGGGTATGTGTCAATCTGGCTTCCTTAAAGGGCATGATGCAAGAGACCTGTATTAAGACATGATCTGATAAAATGGCATCAATAGAGCACTTACTTTTTATTGGTGTTAATCAGTTTAACGCAAGTACAGGTGGGGAAAAGGATCTGCTACAACTAATCATACTTGTTGTTCTCCAAGGTCGTGGTCCTAAGGAGGACTGTTGTAGTCCTGAGGAGGACTGTTGTAGTGTTACCCTGGTGGTCCGGATAAGGACCCTTGTGTGTATACATCTGGGTCCTAGTGTGGGTCCAACAGGTGTTATAAGCCTTAGGTGTACCCTAGATATCGTCCCCTTGTTAAACAAGGCCGGGGAATGCCATGAGGTCCCTGTGGGTCCTTATCAGAACCTGTGTCGTCCTAAGAAGGACTAGTGTGCCCCCTTGATGATCAAGGCCGGGCCCTGGTGTGAGATCTCACTGGGTCCTCAGAAGGACTAGCTAGACCTGTGGGATGAAAAGTACAAGTAGGTGACCCAGATCCAGTTCCAGAACTACCACAAAGTAGACCTTATTACCTGACTGATTGGATAGCTACAAAAACAATAAAATACATTAAAAACACAAAACAAAGTACACATATAGAGCCCCAGATTAGCGAGCTCTAGGTTTGCAAGGTGATCCCTGAAATAAGACGACAATGGAGACCGTTCAAGTCCAGCAGTGCTTCTTTATTATTCAGTCTTTGCAGGTTACAAAACTGATTCAATCTTCCTCAAAGTGTTGCTCAGAGATAATGAAAAGCTAAGCTCATTTTCCTACTTATATTCACAAAGTTCGTGGGCGTGTCTACGTTTTTCACCAATCTCCTGGAAAGGGGGCTTGACTGGGGTGTGGCCTTTGAGTGCGCCCCCTCCAATGGAGATGGTCCATATTGTTACAAAGCCCTTCCAATAGTGTGCTAGTTACTGTTCTAATGTTAATTCCCAATAGCATAAATCTTCAGTTCTACAGTCCAGTTCCAACATTATGCAATCATAACCTTTTATTATGGCTTGAAAATAACATTCCTGTTTTTAATTCTTGTTTCTCTCTCAGATTCACAAGTGTTACAGCCTGAATAACACATTTTTCACATTTAACAAAAACGTAAAGCAAACAAAGCGAAACAAGCCAAAAAACCCAACACCAAATCAAACATAAAAAAAAAACAAAAAAAAAACAGTCGCACCACAACTGCTACTATCTGATTTGATTTCTTGATGCCTAATCAGAGGATTATTCCAATGCTTTCATGTGTACTTCTTCATGGAGGAAAGCTTAAAATGGCAGTTCCTGCCATTTTGGATAGAGTTTTTCAGTTTCTTTTACATCTATAAAAAGTTTTATATTTATTTATATAACCTTTCATTTATTTGCTAGGGAATAGAGAATATTTGTTTTTTTATTTCGTAGGCTCAGTACGAGTGAAATTTTCTTAGAGAATGGTACTTAAACCTAGATAGCAGATTAGGAAGTTTGTGTGTGGGTAAAGAAGAAGGACCATGGAAGTGCGTGAACTTCCAGCTGGTGTGGGTCCCTGGTGTGTGTGAAAGGTTCCCTGGACGACTTGAAGGACCTCCATTTAGAGTGGCGGCTGGGCTGGTGATGAGGGTTGGGTGATTGGGGCAAAACCCATTGCCAAAGTGTGAGCACTAAACTCGAGAGCGCTCACAGAGTATGCGCCTTGGCTCTTATTCTGGAGCTGTCTGGGCTCACTGAGGTCTCCCCTGCGGTGCTCGCCAGGGAAGTGAACCCGCCGAGAGGCTAGCGGCCGTGCCGCCGGTGTGAGAAGGGTGCAAAGGGCTAGTCCTGAAGCTCGGCAGGGAATCCAATAGGTTAGCGCTCCACGATTCGCAGCTCGGCTGCTGATGAACTCTGCGCCACATGCGAGAGCCACAGCAGGGCCGTTGGGGCTGACTGGCTTTGCCACAAGCTACCACTTGGTGCTCGCCCACCAGCCGGTAGCTTAAGGAGAGAGTCTCGTAGGTTGGGCAAGCGTCATGTGGGAGTGATGCGGCTGCTTGTGTGGAAAGGACCATCCAGGAGAGAGTGTTGAAAGAGCTGGGTGAGCACCACAAGGGAGTGCCACAGCACGTATGAGAGCTGCGGCAGGGCTGCTGGGGCTTTCAAGGCCTACCACGGGCCTCCACGAGGTGTTCACCCAGCAGTCTGTTGTTCAAGGAGAATATTTCCATGAGCAAGTGAGCACCGAGTGGTTGTGTTGCGGCAGCAGTCGCTAGTGTGGCGAAATTCCACCAGTTTAAAAATTCCTTTCCTGGAAGAGCTACAAGAGGGAGAGATGCTGCACCGGCCGCTAGCAAGGACTATGTAGTGGGTACAAATGAACAGTGAGGGGGCCACGTGGCTGGAGCATAACACTGGTGGACCAGGGAGATTAAATTAATTAAAATTAATCGGTTACAACACAGCTGACCAAAGTCCCTCAACTCGTGGAGGAAACACAATTATCCGATCCCAGTAGAAACGTTAACAGACCAGTGGGTGATGGGAGATGGTGTGAAAAAAAAAAAAACAGAAACTTACAAGAGATATGAACCATCTGTGAAATATAACAATGTTGGGGACGGTGCTCAAAGGGGGGGGCAAGAGGGAGAGTGGGTTCTATGTGGAAACCAAGACAAGGGAAACATCACAGTGAAACACTGAAGAGGCATGGTAAAGACCTGTTGTACCCTTGGGTCAGGTGAACTAGAATGCAGGAGAGAACTACCATCTATATTGTTAGATGCTGTAGAGCAAAAGTTTCAATTTAAATTTAAAAATTAAAATATTAATTAAAAAATTAAAATTGAAAACCTACACGGAAAGTGCAGGCCAGGGGGGGCAGCAGAGGTGGCCTAACATCAGAAAATGGTGAGACAGTGAGACGGACCAAGTTAGAAAAACTAAGAACAAATTAGAAAAAGTGAAGAAATGTTTAGAAAGGGATAGGGAAGGAAAAGGAGACTGGTGCATCAGTGCAGTTCATTCCCCAAAACCTTGCAGAAACAATTTGCAGAAAAAAATGATTTTCCAGAAAAAAAACAGTCAATGACAGTGCCCCCTCTTAGACATTATTGTGCCACATTAGTATACAGGTATAAACCAATGATAAAAAAACAAACAAACAAATAAACAATGATTCATCGTCTCTAGGGGGTAATTGACTGCTTACCCGAAAAGTCTGTGGTTGAGGGTCCTTAGGTTCAGTATGGGGATGTTTATGTAGTATTCAGCCAGGTCAGGTCCTTGCTCTCCAGGCACAAGTTATGATCTCCAGTGAAGGGTTCCTCCTTGACCTCCTCTAGATGTGGAAGTGGAAAGTCTTGGAGCCAGGTTTCTTACTGGCATGTCCTGCCAGAGGGTTGGTGGTGATACCATGCTTAATGTCGAAATGGTGCCAACTGGTGACTCGCTATTCTGGTCTTAATATGTTGACCGTTTTTCCTATGTAAGAGGTCATACATTTCGAGCACTGGGCCCTGTATACAACCTCCCTGGTGGTGCAGTTGCCCAAGACTTTGGCTTTATACACCTTCCTGTTGTTGGGGCAGAAGAAGCTTTCTTTTTTGCTGGTGAACCAGCAGAAATGGAAGGGGGGTCACTACAAGGGAAGGTATCTTTGGGGAAGGAGGTGTTCGTTGTGTTGTTCCTCTCCAAGTGGTCCCTGATGCTGGGGCATTTCTTTATGGTGAACTTGGGGCTTTCAGGAAAGACGTGTCCAAAGTGGCGGTTACTTTTTATGATTCGCCAGTTGTCCCCGATAATATTCTGTATTTCCTTGTAGTCCAATGAGTACTGTAAGATGCAATCGAGTTGGTGCTCCTTGTTGTAGTGGTCCTTGACCCTACCACTTTGGTGTACTTTATAGTTGTTAATCCTGTGTTCCGTGATTGGGTCCAAAATCTGCCAGATGAGTCTGCTGGTGTAACACTTGGCTAGAAAGTCTTTGAGTTCTTTTATGTTCCTCACGTAGTTGTCTAGGTCCTTGGTCACTCTGGCACCCTGAGGCCCTGCGATTTAATAATGTTCTTTTTCAGCTTGGGGGGGGGGGGTGCATGCTCCTAGCGTGTAAAAGAAAGATGACCCTGGTGGGTTTCCTATAGAGGTTGTGGTCGATGCAGCCTTTCTCTAGATCCTTGACCACAAGGAGGACTAAAAATTCCACCTTTTCTAAGGTGATCTTGTGGGTGAACCTCAGGAAGCTGGTGGTGGAATTAATGTATAATAGGAAATCCTCCAGGTCCTCTGTTGCCTTCCCACACCAGAAATCTATCATCGATAAAACAACAGTAGCAGGCCATATTGTTGAAGAATGGGGACCCACAGATGAAGTCAGTCTCCCATTTCCTCAGGGCTGTGTTGGCTAGGAGCCATGGCTGCCCCCATGGCTATTCCCGTGGTCTGTCTGTAGACAACCGAGTTGAATATGAAGTAGTAGTTTTCTATGACCAAGGAGAGTAGCAGGCTGAGTTTCTCCATTTCCCCTGGCAGGGCGATACAGTCCTTGTGGTAGGCCTCAAATGGTTGCCTGGATGCAACAGTCGTGGGTTGGTACAGAGTATAATGCCTTCACGTCTATTGCGACCAGAATGGCGTTCTCACGCAATTTGAGGTTCTTGATCTTGTTGAGAAAATCCATACAGTCCAGAATGTAGGACTGGCTGTTAGCTGCCAGGGGCAGGTTAATGGCTGCTGGTTCTATAATGGAACCCCCACTTACTATAACCAGCCTGTATGGTGGGTCTAGCAGATTTTTGTGGGGTTGAGGGATTCAAAAAAATTGCGGTAGTTTCAGAAATTGGACGTTCAGAAACTCAATGTTGGAGCTGATACCCTCATTGTAAAGGGTGTCCAGGGCTAAGTTCAGGATTTTGTAGGCTGTCTTGGTTCAGTCGAAGTCCGTGAGCTCGTAGTAGTTCCTATTTTCTAGCACAGCGGTAATTTTGGAAATGTAAATGGCGAAGACTGTCACTAGAATGCCACCCTCTTTATTCACCTTCATCACCCTTCTGGAGCTGTCTTGGCTTAGTCCCTTGAGGGCTTCCATTTCTGGCCTGGTGATGTTACATAGTTTCCTCTTTTCAGGTTTTCTTAGGAGTTGTCTTTCGCATTTCTCCTGGAACGCCTATATGACTAGGTTGGAGGGGGGCAGAAATTGCTCATTTTTTTCAAGGAAGCTTTCCTCATGGCATGGCTGTCTAGGTTTTTGTTGCCTTTACCATTCTGATGAAAGAAAATTTTGAGTTGCAGCTTACTGCTAAAGAGCCTAATGTCAATAATAGTTTGTGCCAAGTTAGCGCTTCTGGTTGGTATAAATGTTAGGCCTCTCTCGAGCACTTTTTTCTCCATGTCTGTTAATGGTTTGATGGAGTGGTTCCACATCTGGTAGTTTGTTTTTGTGTTTTTCCTCCTCTGTCTCATGGGGATTGGGGATTGGGGATTGGGGGTTGCCACAGATGTCCTAGATCCCTCACTCCTCTCCACGTTTTGTCTCCCTAAATCCCTCACTCCTCGCCACATTTTGTGGTAACAATATGAACCATCTCCATTGGAAGGGGTTCACTCAATAAAACCCACGCCCCAGTCAAGCCCCCTTTCCAGGAGATTGGTGAAGAATGTAGACACGCCCATGAACTATGTGAATATAAGCAGGAAAACTAGCTTAGCTTTTCATTATCTCAAAGCAACGCTTGGAGAAAGATTGAATCGATTTTGTAACCTGCAAGGACTGAATAATAAAATGAACACTGCTGGACTTGAACTGTCACCTACTTCTACTTTTCATACCACAGGTCTAACTAGTCCTTCTGAGAAATACAAAGGTCCTTTTTAGGACCCACTGAGATCTCACACCAGGGCCCGGCCTTGATCATCAAGGGGGTGCACTAGTCCTTCTTAGGCAACAAAGGTTCTTATAAGGACTGACAGGAACCTCACGACATTGCCCGGACTTGTTTAACAAGGGGATAACACCACAAAAGTTCTTATCAAGGCTACAACAAGTCCTCTTTAGGACCCTCCACCCAACACCACACATTCATCACAAAAGGCCCTTCTGTGGGCCCAAAATAGTCCTCCTTAGTACTACAACAGTCCTCCTAAGGACTACGACCTTGAAGAACAACAAGAGAGTCCTTCTCAAGGCAAACGCATGAACATCCTGGCAAAAAGATCCTTCCAGTAAGAGTGTTCTTCCTTCCTATTATACACAAAGTAAATTTACTGTTATCTGCAAATATGGTTAGTTTTAAATGAATGAAATGATTCTGAACCTTTAACAAGAGATTCCTTCTCCATAAATACATAAATGCAACACAACACAATACAATGGCCACCAGAAGTGTAAAAAAAAAAAAAAAGTGTCAGACTGACATTTATAAGGTGGATAAAATCAATATGAGCCATAATGGTGACAAACAGTCTTCCAAAAGTATACTGCAATATTTCAACCTTAACAGCTGAAGAGGATTTAAACTGTAAGCTGGAAGTGGAATTTGTGCAGAAAGTGAGGATACCAAAATAAAAAGCCAATATTTTATTTATTTCCAGTTTGATTACCGGGGAAGTCCACTGGGCCCAGAGAGCCCATTTTCAGTGGAGGTCCAGGGAGAAAAGCTCCGTAGTACAGGTTACAGAAGAGATAACCGTCAAGTAAAATAAAAGTTACAAGCACATATATAAATATATATCATATTCATTACAAGGCATGAGCAGTTTTGCCCATAGCAAAACTATTCTATGGATTATAAAAATACAGATTCATTTTAACAAAATTATTCACACAGTCCAGTCAAAGGCTATTAACAATATATACATGATGCAAGAGATCATATGGGATTTAGCTATGAAAAGATATAACAAGCTATAAGAAGATTAGGAACACAGGAGGATAACTTCCCAAGAGCTTTTACTTATAAGAGATCTAGGTAGGGAGAATGTAGTTACATTTCCATTTTGTCCTCAGAGTGGACGGGAGAGAATTCCATTTTTTACCTAGGGAGAAGGAGAGGAGTTGTCGTCTAGCAGGACGTTTAGGTTTGTGGACAGTAATTACATTTTGGTGTTCAGATCTGAAAGTTCTATTTGGGGTATAAGGGGGAAGGATGTTTGTCAGTGCGGGACATTTGGTTGGATAAAATATTAGCCTATGAGCTGTGATAAACTGGAGGTAGTCCAGGTGATTTGTGAGTTCTAACCAATTTAGAGATTGGAGGGTAATACAGTGATGGGTGGAATGTTTGGCTTTGGTGGCAAATTTAGAAATTTTGTTCTATCAGTTAGATGGTCTATATTATATTTGAAAGCCGACAATGTCGAATCTGACATTGTCAACACGAGAATATTGAACGCTCAGAATGTCGAGCGTGTAAATGGAAATCTCCATAAGGGGAAATTTCTGTTTACTGCAATGTAGTAGGGTCTCGGAGTTGGTATATTTAAGTAGCGAGGTATGTGTGGGGTGCAGGGGGGCTTGCCCCCCTGCTTAAACCAGTTAGGGTACTTTCTTTTTTTTGTCTTTTTATAAGGTCGATGTTTGAAGACATTTACCATATGGTGTCGACCATATGTTGTCCAAGGTTTTCAAACGATGATCTTATAATATAGACCCGTTTTCGAGTTTGGAAGTGATGGTGGAGGATAGGTTGGTTAACAGAGGGGCACCGTACAGTAGACAGGGAAGGAGGTAAGTAGAGGCCAGAGTATGCCTAGCAGAGGAGGAGAGGAACCGGTTGTTCCTGCATAGCATACCCAGTTTTTGGTGCATTTTCTTTACAGTTTGCTGAATGTGGGTGTCGAACTTGAGGAGTTCATCTATAATTACGCCAAGTAATTTGGCGAAGGGAACAACCTCAATAGAAGGCTGTGGACTTGGAAGGACTTTTTGTCATAAGAGACCGATTTTGATGGGGGGGGGGGGGTATTAATATTTTAGATTTGTTTGCATTGAGAGAAAGGTGATTTTGGTGCATACAAATCTCAGCAGTTGAGAAGGCGGCTTGGGTCTTAATTAGAAGTTCAGGGAGGTTAGTGGCAGAGCAGACTAGAGTTGAGATGCCTGCATATTGAATGACTTTACTGTTTGGAATGGCAGAGTGAAAGTTATTGATAAAGATATAAACAGCATTGGTCTGAGGATGGATCCCTGAGGTACGCCAGTGGGGGTGGGCAAGAAAGGAGAGATGCCTTTTTTCCATTTCACGGCCTGCAATCTGTCCGACAGGTAACTTGAGAACCAGGATAGGGTGTTTTGGGAGAGATTTAGGTCTGAGAGATGACTCAGAAGATGGGTATGAGAAATGGTATCAAATGCTTTAGAGAGATCTAGTAGAACTGTAGATGCTATATTACCGGAATCTCGGGCTTGATTGACAGTTTCTAAGGAGAGCAGGGCTGTTATGGTGCTATGCCCTGGTCGGAAGCCATGTTTGGTTGGAGTAAGAAGTTGGTTATGAGTCAGAAAAGGCATTAGTTGAAGGTAGATACATTTCTCTACGATTTTTGAGATTGGGGAGAGCAGAGCTATAGGGCAGAAGTTAGATATGTTAATGTTTTTGCCTCCTTTGTGGAGAGGAAGAATAAAGGCAGAACGCCAGAGTTTGGGGACATAGGATTCTTTATGGATCTATTGATTAGGGTGCTAATTGGTAGTGCTATAGCATTGGCAGCAGACTTGAGGAAAGATGAGGGGATGTTATCAGGAGCACTGGAGCAAGGTGTGAGAGTTTGGATAGAAGTTTTTTTATGTAGTTAGTGGAGACAGGTTTGAGCTCAAAACACAGAGGGAGAATTATTGGAGGACATAGATACAGGAGACAGCAGGGGAGATGGGTTGTTATTGGGAAAAAAAGTCGGACATTGACTCTATAAAAAATGAGTTAAATAATGAGGCTAATTCGAGGTCAGATTTACTTGGCTAAGGGCAGGGGTTATTTCTGGAATCTGGGTTGAGAAGCGAGTTTGAGTTCCAGAATAGCCTAAGGTTTTTAGTATGGTTGGACTGAAGCTTAGTGTAGTAAGGTTTTTTTGTCTTGGAGAATTTGTTTTTTTTTACGCAATTATGAAGCTGTGTGTATAGCAGATGGGTTTTGGGGAGTTTCTTTTGGTAAAGCTTCCAGGATTTGTCTCTTTGATGCAGAATTGGTTTTGTTTCTTTAGTTAGCCAAGGGGCAGTTATGGTTTTTATTCTTCTTGTTCTTGATGGAGCTAGGGAGTTTAGAGCATATAGGAAGGTAGAATTAAAATGTTCAACGGCTTTGTCGAGTGTGAGGGTTTTTGGAATGTTCCAATTCATTTGTTTGAGATAGTTATAGAGAAAGTTGTGGGGTCAAATTTACTAAGGCTGCGAGTGTGAAGATATTAATGCTGATACGGAGGGGAGGCGGTAGCACGGTGGATGAAAGCTGGGAGGTGGTCACTAATGGTGTCAGGGATGGTGCCAGAGTAGGTAATTTTATTTCGACGACAAAGATCCAGTCAAGAGTGGATCCTGTGGGATTTATGTTATTGGGTCTGGTGATGGAGTGGGTTACTTGAGTGAGATTAAAGAGGTTGATAGATATGGAAGGTGTGGGACAGTTGATTTTATTCCAGTCGATGTTTACATCGCCCAGCATGCAAGTTTCATGGTTAATTTCAGTAGAGGCTCATAGGTGTATGTCTTCCGGGGGTTGAGGTGTTATTTCCGGAAGCGATATAAAGGGCGATAAGACAGAGGCTTTTATGATTATTCATTTTTAATAGATCTACTGTTAGTTCTGCATTAGCGAACTGTGAAATAGGATTTGGTAAAGGAATTAAGATGAGTAGGTTGGAATAGATTAAGACAACGCTGCCGCCTTTTTTGTTTAAGCGGTCACATCTGAGAGCATGGAATCTGGCGGGTAGGATTTCAGAGTCAGAGATGTGGGGTTTGAGCCATGTTTCAGAGATGGCTAAAATGTCAGGTTGGTTGTAGATTAGCCATGCTTGGAAGTGATGTATTTTGTTGTTAAGGCTCTGGGCACTGATTGTAAAAAAATCTGAGAGTTTCATAGGGGGGTAGAAGGGAGAGGCAGGGTATTTGTTATTTGTAGGTGAATTAGGTCCGGGGTTGGGGTGAATGTCTCCAGCTAAGAAGAGGACATTGAAGAAAGACATTTTTGAATGTTTTGGTTTATATTTTAAGCATTCTGGATGGTCTAGAATTGGTTTGGGAGTAGGTGTCTTAGCTGTAGTGGAAATAATTTTAAGATTAAAAAGGTGAAGAGGGTTGGGCTGAAATGGAGAGGAAGAGATGGAGTAGAAATGAGTATTTGTGTGAGGGTAGAAAAGGTTTTGTGAGGAAGTATGGGAAGGTGTACAAAGTAGTGGTAGGTTGGAGGTATAGGAGCTGGCATAGTACAAAGGAGTTGAGTAGTAGAAGGGTAAAAGGGAGTGCGGAGGGTATGAGCAGTAAAGGGAGCATAGCAAGAGTTAAGGTAGTCTGAATGCATGAAGATTTGTAGTAGGTAGGTACAGCTGTGAAGTGGGAGGGAATGGGGAAAGAGATTATTTAATTAGTATGGGCGCAAGGGGGAGGGGTAGGGAAGGGAAGAGCTTAGATTGGATGATAGTTGAGAGTGGGTGGGGACAGGTTAAAATAAAAGTAGGAGTAGTGGGAGCGGGTGGGGTTTGAGCCCGCAGGGCGAACAGAGTGGGCAGAGCTACCCCAGCAGAGGAGTGGAAAAATTAACTGTTACAGCAATCAGCATCAGCACTGGGCTTTCAGTTATCAGGAGAATGCAAGACCATTTTCAGCAGGAAAGAAACAGAAAAGGTGGGCAAAAAACAAAGGTTTGGGACTAGGCTGTTGTGCAGACAAGGGTTAAAAGGTAGAAAGCAATGCACTCGCTTGGCAATGCAGCAATGTTTTTTGTATTGCATTCAATTAGATTATTTCCAGTAACTTTGGGTTAAGTGTACTGTTGAAGGAGATTGAGAGTGATGCACTGCCATTTAGTGGCAAAAATGGGGAATTGCATCACATTATCCTGAAATGAAACTATCTAGCCTGGGAAAAAGATTGTTCCTGTTGACTGGAGGGAGGGTTTCACAGGTGTCCTAGAGGACGCTATCCAGAAATATGGTACACAGCAATGGATAAGAAGGGCCACCCATATTATTTTGGGTGTTTTTCTGAGCTGTAAAAAAAGAGAGGGAAGATGAAACTACTACATCAGAAATGGACAAGCACAGAGAGGAGTTGGAACTGAAGGAAGGAATGTGTAGGGGACAGAGTAGATTGAAAGTATAGTGGACTAGAAGAAGGGGACCAGAGAAAGGTACACTAGTAAGAAAAATATAACTACTGTAGAGCAAGTATGTAGGAGGGAGGAACAGTAGAGCTAGTAGACAAAGGCACCGCAGCATTAAATTGCCAGTTTTGTAATACAATTACAAGCACATACAGTACAGCAACTCAATTGCATCCTCCCATACAAGTGGAGAAAAGCTCCAAGGGAAGGTGAAATGGGTCTAAAAAACACAGAAAACATATAGTGTGCACCTAAATTAAAACAACAAGTAGTAGTAACCTAGGCTGAAACATAACCTATTGTAGTAGCTAAGAGGTTTAAGATAAGGGAGAGTAATGTTAATTATCACAGTATCTATGTAATATTAACACAATATTGCAATTCCACTAATATTGGAACACAGAGTAATAGCGAATGAGAAAAACAATATAACCAGCAGAATACTAAAACAGTCCTTAAAATTACATCCATAAGCACAGAATAAGCAAAATGTACATGGAGAGCTTAAACTTACTGGCATGCACACAAAGTGGGGACCGAGGAGACTCCTAAGCAGCAGAAAAGGGATTTAAAAACGGCGCCATGATAGTAGCCTTCTAAATACAAGTTCTAGTTGGGTAAAAGAGGGGGGGGAGGGAGCAGCACGTGTACAGGGGAGGGGAGTAGCCTAGCTACTATCGGTACTGAGTTACGTCCAGCTGAGAGAGGCAAAGTGCCAAAATAAACAAACAATCAGTATCAGCACTGGGCTTTCAGTTATCAGGAGAATGCAAGTCTGTTTTCAGCAGGAAAGAAACAGAGAAGGTGGGAAAAAAAAGGGTTTGGGACTAGGCTGTTGTGCAGACAAGGGTTAAAGGTAGAGAGTAATGCACTTGCTTGGCAATGCAGCTATGTTTTTTGTATTGCTTTCAATTAGATTATTTCCCGTAACTTTGTACTGTTGAAGGATAGTTTACTCAGTGATGCACTGCCATCTAGTGGCAAAATTGCGGAATCGCATCACATTAACCAGAAATGCCAATAAATAAATGGAGAACGATGTCCGGGAATAGAGGAGGTCCGTGCGAGTGTGCAAGCCACAAAACTGACAAAATACAGTAGAACAGTAACTGAAAACAGTAGGCAAAACACCTAGACTGTATCTAGCCTGGGAAAAAGGTTGTGCCTGTTGACTGGAGGGAGTGTTTCACAGGTATCCTAGAGGACACTATCCAGAAATATGGTATACAGCAATGGATAGGAAAAGCCGCCTGTATTATTTTGGGTGTTTGTCGAGACTGTATCTAGCCCGAGAAAAAGGTTGACCCTGTTGATTGGCGGGAGGATTTCACAGGTATCCTAGAGGACGCTATCCAGAAATATGGTATACAGCAATGGATAAGAAGGGCCACCCATATTATTTTAGGTGTTTGTCCGAATGGCATGCACACAACGCGGAGACCGAGGAGACTCCTAAGCAGCAGAAAAGGGATTTAAAAATCTCTCATCTTTTGTATTCGTTCTCACCAAAGAGAATAGATTTAAGGGAACTGACAGGCAACTGTGACCTGTGGGTCATGATCCTTGGGGTACAGACATAAGAAAGTTAACTTTGACAGACATGGCCGGCCTTAGGCATAGGCCAACTAGGCGGCTGCCTAGAGTGCCGCTGTAGCAGAGGCGCTTTTCCAGTATTTATTTGGTGTAGGTAGACCAGGTTGGGGGCACCTGGGTGGTGTGGGGGGGTGCTGTGGAGGCCTTTTGCCTAGGGCACCAGCTGACCTGAGGCCGCTGCTGTTGACAGAGATCAACAAGAAAAAATTATACAGTGGTAGGAAAAATTAACCAAAGCAAGACTCGATACCTGGAGTAGTAAGTTAGAAAAGTAGTAAGACAGGAAATGAGCACATTTACAAGAAGAAGGAATTGTGGTACACTGAGACAGCCAGCAAAACTAAAATTAGTGTGAGCAGCTACTGACGAGGGAAGAAGTGCATCAAATACAGTGAGATATAGGATTAAGGAGAAAAGCAAAGTACTCAAAATGGCTAGAAAACAGATGGCCAAGCCAAGGCTAGACACTTGTTTGCAGGTTTAAGGACAAGAACCATTTCTGGGACATAAGGAACAAAAAAATTCTATCCACGAACAGAATACTGATGAGGGAATGAAAGGAATATGAGAAAAGATCAAAGATATACTAAATTAACTCTAACATTTATGAGAGGAGGTAAGAACAGGATACCAGCTAGGAAAGTAAGGAAGTGAGTAAGGAGGAAGCATACAAAGGTCTCAATGAATAAGATACACAAGCCAGACTGGACTACTACTACTACTACATCAGCATCAAAAGTTAACTGGCAGATGTATGCAGTGAATAAATAACATAACTGCTACCAGCTTCTTGAAGACTTAAGCGGTGAAACTACTGGATGATGACTACAGGGGTCTTTTTGCACAAAGCATGCATCAGGAAGGAAAAAGGAATTACAAAATGTTCAGCCTTACCTCTGTCCCAGAGAAGGTTATGGAAAGAATTCCACAGGCTAGGTTGACACTTCTTAGTGCAAGCTCTCTTGCAAACGTTAATCTGTTTGGTTTTGCAGCTTTTGCTACTATGAGCTATACCCCGACATCTCTACACTTATCTTGTGCTATGCATAAATTACTACCACCACCTTTATAGAACCTGTAACAGAAATCATGTTACATTCTATCAATGATATGATCTGCTACATAAAACTACATAGGGAAAATTTGGGAATTGTGGGAACAATACATACAAGGGATGTTCTTCTTTTGGCTTTTCCCAGTTAGGGGTCGCCACAGCGGAACTCCGGTCCACTAATGATTGGCGGTAGATTTTTACGGTGCCAGCTCGACGCCCAAACTTCAACGAAGGCACGCCCTACGCATGTCTTTCGAACGACACTCGACCGCAGGGAGGACATGCAGACTCCACACAGAAGGCGCTCCAGCCGAGAATCCAATGGAGAACCTCTTGCTGTGAGGTGACAATGCTACCGCTGCACCACTGCAGCTTTTAATACATACATACATACAAGGGATGAATGAGGTTTAAAAGGCAGCAGGACTCAAATGAGCTATGTAATGTTTGAGTAAGAAAAACTGGGTAGATTATAAGTGATGTATAATGTTTGCAACTGGAGTGCGTTAGTATGGTTATCATGTAAAATGCTTGCAACTAGGATTGTGTTGGTGTGGTTTGTTTTCATTTATATTAATGTATGACTGCCTACATAGTAAGTGATGGTTTAACAAAAGTCAGGAATTGAATATTTTATATATTATTTAAGTTATGATAGCCACAAGTGATAATTCAATAAAGGTGTCTGAAAAAAATGACATGCAGTGGATGGAAGTGCACAGCAGATCATAACTGAGCTGTACACTGTTACTCTATGTTACATTGTTAAACCTGTAACAAATCCCTTCCCATTCTTTCCAACTAAGCTTTGCAAATAATTCTCCTCCTTCTTATACCTGCATACTTCTGTATACAAGGACCAACTGTACAACATGCTAGGCAGTCTCCAATTTCATGGAATAGAGGAAGAGAGACTTGGGTAGGACCTACATCACATGATTTGATTAGCTGCATAGACACTGGTAATCCTAATGTCCTACGACTGTGTGTACGTGTGTGTATTTATGTTATATATTATACACACACACACTTGTGAGTGTGTGTGTGAACAAATTCTACAATATAGTTTTCAAGAACCTTCTTACTCTGTTCTGCTACACAAGTTTCTATAGTGAAACATACATTAATATGTTGACTATATTTATTTTACTGCAAACACAAAATGCACACAAAACTTTTAGATAAATCTGTGTGTGTTTTGAGTATTAATGAAGTTTTCTTCCCCACGCTTAAATCTAAAATGCTAATTATGGGAGAACTCTGAAATGGACTGGCATTGTGCCCCAAATGGGTTTTCAATGGTTCCTTCCTTCTGGTTGCTAGGACAGGCTACAGTGTCCCCATTGCTAGGACAGGATACAGTGTCCCCATTGCTCTGTAAAAGTATAAAGCAGGTTATTGGAAATTTTAGTTATTCTGTATAGCCCACATCCCTCTCACATCCACCCTATACCTAGATCATAGCTGCAATGCTTTGATGCATGCATCTTGTGGAGTACTTCTACTAATGTCAATCTTATGAAGTGGCATCTAAGTAAGACTTACCAAACAAACAAATACTGGCAGTCATTAATTACTATGAGCACATATGACAATGAATGCCTTCCTAAGAACAGCAGTAATAGTAATAATAACAACAATAATAACAATACAGTTGACAAAAGGCATTTTACAAGGATTCAGAAAACAACACCTCCAGCAGTTAAGAACTGCAGCCAAAAGGGACTCCTTCTATGATATGGGGAAATGGGAGTTCAGACACGTCAACCGCAATGAGGAACAATCTCATTATTGGATAATCTGCATGTCTCTGAATATCCCATAACTAAAGTGCATGCAAATAGCTGCTGTTAACTATTGCAGGAAAGTGGCACAGGCACCTCTCTTCATACACACACACACACACACACACACACACACACACACACACACACTTCCGTCTTACCTATCCCTAAATTGACAAAACATCCCGGATCTCTCTTATTTTTGTCCCTGCCTCATAAATCGTGGATCCTTAAAAATCAGTTAATAAAATTCCAAACATCAGTGTTTCGTACTTCTTAATGATTGCAAAAGGTCTTATGGTAGACCAGTATTAAACTTTTTATTAGAACCAGGTAACAGTTTAAAAAAAATCTCCATGGTGTTTGTCATCTAGTATTCCCCCTAGCTTTGTCCCAAAGCCTCTCCCACATGGACATATCCCTTTATCTTGTTACACTAACCAGATCAGTTAGTATAGAAGTTTAAAGCCCCTGCCTAACAAGCTGTTTTCTGTGTCAACACTTCAGGGTGAATTTTATTTTTCAAAGGACTTAAGGTAATATTGTAGCGGTATCCCTGGTGTTTAGAGGCGATACTTAGGACCAACATGCAATGTGCGAGTGACAAGGGTACAGAGTCTGAATCTTCTTTAAGCATCCCTGCACAACGGCATTTTATTACCTTTTACGTGCCTTTAAGTCATGATACAAAGGAGTTGCACCTGGTGTCTGGAGTTGTCCCCACCCCAGAACTGTAGGTTTTGCTCATTAGTCTAGGGGAGTTTGTCCTCTCTCTCTACTAGAATCTAATCCACTAACATTCCTTTCATCATCTTGCAAAACAGCTCTCTTTTCTCATTTCAGGCAATACCAACCTCAACAATCAAAAAATACCCCCCAAAACTAAAAAAAAAAAGTGCACCAGCTGCAGACAATTTAACACCTGAATACCTCAAAATAGCCACTGATGCCCTCATGTACCCAATGTCAATACTCATAAAAAGATCTCCAAAAATCATGTCCCTGCCATCTGGGGAAGAAAATCGCACATAACACCACTACACAGAGGAGGATGAGATTCTACCTTTTCTAAACTACCATCCTATAGCAAGCCTTCCCCTCAGTCCAAAATATTAGAAAAATGTGTGCAATCCCAACTCCTATCACACCTCATAAACAACAACCTACTTGCACCCACGCAACACTGACTTTGGGGTCACCACCGCACTACAACTGCCCTCCTGAAATCTTTAATATCAATAGGAATAACAGCAACCTCATATCCTCCCTCTTCCTAAACATGTCAAAGGCTTTTGACACAGTACCCCACCAACTGCTACTTAATGAACTTGCCTCTCCCTCTAACCCACTCATCTCTTGCCTGGTTCTTCAGTTATCTATCAAACAGAAAAGCCATAAAATGGAACCAAGATCTCTCACCCTTCCTCCCAGTTGCCATGCCACAAGGCTCAATTCTAGAACCAGTACTGTTCGATATTTTCACTAATAATATACAGAAAGACAGCTCGCCTCCACTGTACAAAAAGCAGATATATACCATGATTATATGCTCGGCCCAGAATCTCTCAACATTCCAGCATATAACCCAACACTCTCCCCTCTAAACAGTCAAGGCTAACTGCTCACCGATTAATCCTAAAAACTAAATTAATGCTCTTTACCCTCAGATCTCAACCTGCTACGAATCCATTCTTATACATCACGTAGCAAACTCTAAACTGCTAGGAGTAACTATAGACTATAACCTGAAATTTGACCTGCACATCAACCTATCCATTAAAAAAAACATCACAAACTGGGGTTTCTCTATTGTGACAAAACTTAACTCACAGACTCATCTTGAAAAACTTTAGCATCTTCCTATCCACTACCCTTCTTGGCTCTATGTATCACCCATACTTATTAACATAAAGACTACCCTTCTATCAAAATTAGAGTCCTGCTATAATGACAGACAAATTTGTCGCAAACTCGTACTTATTGCT
>NC_056742.1:112290778-112293278 GCF_019279795.1 Protopterus annectens | reverse complement strand
TGAGTTTATAAATTCTAGGAACCTTTGGGCTAGGGTGTTGGAGCCAGAGTAATGCTCCCAATCTATGTTTGGGTAGTTGAAGTCGCCCAATATAATGGTGTTTGGAGAGACCTTATTATTTTCCAGTGTTCTCAGGAAGGCCGAGTGGGGTTCCTGAGTTTGGGAGGGTGGTTACTGTAGCAGGCTATAAACTGGAAGGCAGTTTTACCCACTGTTAGTTGCACATGGATAGTCTCTGATGCTTCGTGCTGTGCCACCAACCTGGAGGTGTGGGTATCTTTGACGAATATTGATACTCCCCCTTCCTTTTGTGGTTAGGTCCAAGTTTTGGGGCCGAAAAGCATGGTATGAGGTATAACCTGGTAGTACTGGGGTGCTCTCGGGAGCCTTGAACCAGGTTTCTGTTACTGCACAGATATCCATGTTCTGCATGATAATGCAAAACCTTTTATTCTAGCAACTTTCTATGTTTCTAACAACGTTCAAAATCTGCCCTTGATTTTGGACCTTTGTCCCTATATTATTTTTATCATTATCCAGAATTCTAATGCTAAGAAGTTTTTTCCCTCTCTGTTGCCATCACCTCCCTGCTTAAACTTTCAGCCAAAAAGAATACAATAACTTTAGGTCTGTATCAAACCTGCACCCTCTGGCTAAGATACTTGAGAAAATACTACATAAACAACTATCAGACCACATAAATGGTTGTGGCCTGTCTGCTTTCCACATAATTTGCCAAGCCATAGACAGAAATGTCCTCGTACTCAAACTTGAGAGGCCTAATGTCACTTTGCTCAACAAATAATGCCTGGAAACTTCAAATTGCTAAAAACAAAATTTGATGTTTTGTCTTACTTCCAGATAACAAAACCCATCATTGAGAACTCATAAATGGATTTACGCGGCTACTTAATTCTTAATACCTTTTTCCTGAAAGTAAATGTTATTCTCACAACATCAAAAACATACAACAATGTGATGTCTCATGCCAGAGTCACTCAAACCTTGCCCTGGCAGCCTGATCATTCTGATATCTATTAACTAAGTTAATGTTCTCATTCAGCATACATCAGACTAGGCCCAGTACTAAGGTAAACAAGCAGCATTTCAATGCTGTTATGAGCATAGGTTCATAGGTTCATACTAGGCTATCTGCCCGAGGGCATTTACAAGCCTAGCCCATAGTTTTGTGGCTTACGCCACCCCTTTGGTATGGGGAACTATACCCATTATTTTGCTGTGCCTCTGTTGAGCAGTGACACTGAGGTAATCCCTGGGGTATATCTGCGATCTCCCATCCATTGGTCAAGATTTCTCTTGAACAAGGCCAGCGAGGTGCTCTGCCTCACATATACCGGGATTTTATTCCACAGCATAGGGAGTCTTTGGGTGATGAATCTATCCCTCCAGCGCGTCCTATTAATAGCCGTGTCGAGGTTTAAGTCTCCCGCCCTTGTGGCTCTGACGGCTCTAGATTTTTTGAGGTGAAGCATATTCATCAAATCTGGGTTTGACATGGCCTTGTATGTTAGGCAAAGGTCACCTCTGAGCAAGCGGTGGCGACTGAATAGAGCTGGAGTTCTTTCAGTCGGGCAGCATAGGACAGATGTTTGAGACCCTTTATCCTTTTGGTGAGGAACTTTTGTGGCCTCTCCAGCTGCTGCAAGTGTCGGGTCAGATACATTCCGAATGGGGCATTGTACTCAATCATTGGTCTGATGAGTGATGAGTATAGGGAGACTATGACCTCCCTTGATCTAGATGAGAATCCCTTCATGATAAGGTGGGCAATGTAGAAGGTCTTCCTAACTACTTTAGCTACATGGGTGTCGAATGACAGACTACTATCAACCTGGGTCCCCAGGTCCCTGATAACTTCTTCTATGCTCAGTGGATTGCCACCTATTTGGTAGCTAGGGGTAACCTTGTTTTTCCCGAAGGGTATGACTATGCATTTTTGGCATTTAACTTTAGGCCATGGCTCTGGCACCAGTTATCCGTTTCTGTGAGACCCTTCTGAAGGATATCTGTGTCAGATGTGTTTTCTACTATGGCCCAGTTTGCAGTCATCTGCAAACTTTGTCAGCCATAACCCTCCTGTGGTTGCTTGTACTTGGAAAAGTAGATGCCAAACAAGAGTGGGCCCAGGACTGAGCCCTGTGGTACACCACTTGTGACAGGCTTTGAGTCTGACATGGCGCCAGCAACTCTGACCCTGTGGGTTCTGTCACTCAGCCAGTTTGCAACCCATCTTGTGATGTATGGGTTAACATTTAAGCTGATGAGTTTTTCAATGATACCCGAGTGGGGTATTGTATCGAAGGCCTTCGCCAGATCGAGGTAGGCTGTATGGACTGCCTTTCCCTCATCAATGGCTTTGGTGACTGTTTCAAAAGTCAACCAAGTTTAGAAGGCATGATCTGCCTTTGACAAAGCCAAACTG
Organism: Protopterus annectens; assembly: GCF_019279795.1. Taxonomy (NCBI): domain Eukaryota; kingdom Metazoa; phylum Chordata; order Ceratodontiformes; family Protopteridae; genus Protopterus; species Protopterus annectens. Next base: position 112,290,835 of record NC_056742.1, on the reverse strand, counting down.
GGATGGATCCAAAGTCTGCAAATTCCCTATGTCTTTATTTATGAGGTCCATTATGAT
>NC_056742.1:112280778-112283278 GCF_019279795.1 Protopterus annectens | reverse complement strand
AGTAGATATGGTGTTAAATAGTGTTTATAATATGTTGGCTGAGTGTAAGTCCCTGGACCGGTTGTCTATGGATTTGTTCAATTATTTCTATGTAGAGTATCCATTGATACCTCGTATCAATGGATTACCTAAAATACACAAGAACTCACAGTTACCACCTTTTAGACCTATAGTAGCAGGCTCAGGCTGGCTTACTGAGCCGATTTCTATATTCCTTGATTATAAACTCAAAATGGTTTAGCCCATTTTGACTATGTCCTAAAAGATACTGGGCAATTCCTAAGAGAACTATATGATTTTATGACTCAATTGGGAAGCATAGATGAAATACAACTAGTTACTATGGATGTAGTCTCCCTTTTTACTTGTATACCCAATAGGGAAGGTGTAGAGATGGTTAGGAAACTATTAATTGATTTTATGACTGTAACCGAAGCAGATTTTATCTGTCTTCCATTGGAAACTGTCCTGGACAACAATATTTTCTTGTTTCAGGGCAATTGCTACAGACAGACACGAGGTGTGGCCATGGGCACCAGTTGCGCCAACACCTATGCCAACTTGGTAATGGTGGCATGGGAGAAGGAGGTCATGCTTGTACATCCCAACATCGTCTTCTATAGACGTTTTGTCGATTACCTCTTTTTCCTATGGAGGGGAACTGGTGCCCTTTTAGAAAGTTTCCTACAATATGTCAATAACTTAGTTGGTTTTTTGAAGTTCACTATGGAATTTTCACAACAAGCGATAAATTATCTTGATGTGACCATTTATCGACATCAAAATGAGTATCTGACCAGGGTCTTTAGGAAATCATGTTATAGACCTGCCTTCCTTTATAGGGATAGCATGCACAATCCCAAAGTCTTTAACAATATTATCAAAGGGCAAGCCCTTAGGATGTCCAGGCTTTGCTCTAATGAAAGCTCATTTGTGAGAGAATTAACTACTTTAAAAGATAGCTTTTTGAGCAGAGGCTATCATGTAAGTGAGGTGGATGCTATATGTTCCACCACTTGTAAGTCTAGACAAACTAGGGGTAAACCCTATTATTCCAGAAGGGGTGAAGGTATCACTACCATGATGGATTCTGAGCTCAAGTTGTCAGTGACATTGCCATATAGTAAGAATGTCTCGGTGGTCCAACGGGCCATACTGAACAACTGGAACATGCTTTTAGTTGATGATAAAACTAGAGCCATTGTGGGAAATTGCCCAACGTATATTTATAGAAACTTGAAAAATCTTAAGCAACAGCTCTGCTTTCCGAATTTAAGATCCTCTAATGAGATAGCTTCGACAAACTTGAATTATGGCACTAAGAGATGTAGCTCCTGTCCACAGTGCCAGAATATTGATGAATACAGATATTTTAGAAACCCTAATACAGGTAAATTGTGGGAAATTCGATGTAGTTCTAATTGCAGTACTAGAAACATTGTTTATGTTGCTTATTGTCAGATTTGTTTTAATTTTTGTGTGGGCAAGACGAATAGAACGCTCAGGGAGCGTACACGGGATCATCAGTATTGTCTTGCTAGAGAACAGAGTTATAGTGCTCTGGCTAAGCATACGCTCTCTATGGGTAGTGAACATGTGTTTGCCTTTCAGGTATTGCACGTTCAACATGTTGGTGTTAGGAGGGGGGATATCACTAACCTGACAGAAGAGGCAGAATTGAAGTGGATACTTCGTTTGGCAGCACATAGGGGTAGGGGCTTAAATGAGTGTGTGCCCCTTAAGCCTGCACTTAAAGCTAGACCACTTAAGTAACAAATTTTGTATACATTATATGTATGGGAATCGAGTTTAGTAATTGTTATTAACTGTACTAATGTTTAATTATTTGTAAGAGTTAGTTTAATATAAAATATTTAATATATAATATATTGTAAGAGCTAGTTCATCATATTGTTTTTAATAATGATTTATTTTATATTTAATATGAGTTTTAATTAGCATGACTAATGCTGGATGTGACGTATAAATAAGGGCTGATGAAATATAGTACACTGCGCTATCTTCTCAGGCAACAAAAGGAGGAAACGCAGTATAACAGCAAAACCAGCCAAGACGTTTATTGAAACAACTCACAATGACACTCCATCATACATGTATAATCCAAGGTTAAGCACTTTCACCTAACATATGTAGGCTTCTTCAGAACAGAGAAATGTTAAAATCCACAGTTTAAATAACCTTTTTGGCGCGAAAAGACTGCTACTGTTTGTTATACTTAAAGTCACATACACCTCATAAATGTTATCTTGTTAAACATCAACATATTTGTTAAATAAATATCCAATTCGTTAAAAGGTGTATATTTGAACCTATCTGGTGTTTAATTGTGCAAATATAGTTGTGTAACTTTTAAATATATGTCACTAATAGTAAATAGCCTCCTATGTGTACCTACTAATTAGATAACAATAACAACATAATTTGTTAATATAGTATATACATAAACTTATGCATAGCAATATGCATAAGAATATTCATA
>NC_056742.1:112110778-112273278 GCF_019279795.1 Protopterus annectens | reverse complement strand
TAAATCAATTTATTGAGAAAATAGGCAAGCGCTTTCACCCAAAAAGGGCTTTATCAAGCCATATACAAAACAAACAAAAAAGGCGCACTTTTTAAATGCCTGAAAGGCCACATCACAATGACATTACTTCCCTTTGCAAATCTTAAAGGCATATAACAAAAAATAAAGGTACATATCTTAAATCATCAAGAAATAAGCTCATAAACAAGGTATTTTATATAAAATAATCATATTATACACTAAAAAATATATTCCTCATATAAAGAACAAACTCGATGGTAAAATCTAGAGATATATGTTAAAAACTGTGCAAGTAAATAGATTTGAATGTATATATCATACATAGAAAGTATATATATATCATACATAAAAGAGTGTGTGTGTCTAACGATATCACATGTTCCAATGCTGTATTATGCACAACACTAGGATTTGATCTTCAACCTTCTATTCTTTAATAACGGTTTAATGGGGGTCTTATTGTTCAGGCCAGGTTTACGGTCCGCCCTCAACCTGATAATCCAATCTAACTCACATGTCTCTGTAAAATTTCTAATATCCCCTCCTAAAGGGCTTGGGGCATTGATGTGTAGTACTGGAAACCTAAAACTATGTATATCTGATGTCTCCAACACATGCTTGGAGAGTGCATTATTAATGGTCCTAATGCGTATGTTATAGACATGCTCTCTAATCCTCTCCCTAAGACGTCTATCAGTCTTAAAGACATAAAACGCCATACAAGATGCGCACTTCACTTAATAAACTAAATGTTCTGACTGGCAATCAGCTTTTACCCTAGGCAAAAAGCATTGACATGTCACAGGATGTACAAATCGGGGTTCATTGTCTATATATTCACATAAATTACATCTGTGGCATAGTTTCGTACCCCATCTCTATGGCTGATATAAGTTTTAGGATAACATAGTATTCTATGCAAATTCTTTCTATTCTTATAAGTAAACTTGGGCCTATCCCCTACTACCTCCTTTAAATCTTGGTCAACTGTGAGTACCCCCCAATTTTTAATAAAGACATCTCTAATATCACGTATATCCTGTGTGAAACTCAATATAGTGTTGACCTCAGATTTACATGAACCTTCCTGTGAGTTAACACCAACTGCTGCTTCTCTCCCATCATCTGAAGTATTTGTACAGCTTCTTGAGCTCTAAGAGAAATAGGGTGCAGCAGTTGTAGTCCTAAGTGAATTGACACATTCAACACCTGCATGCACTTCTTCTGCTTTGTATAATCTATTCAATAATCTGTTAAACTCAATAACTCCTCTTCAAACCCCTCATAAGTGGGATTTAACCTTGAGGCACGCATGGCCTGTCCTCTGATGACATTCTGAAACACAAAGCTAGGATGCATGCTATGTCTATGCAAAAGTGAATTCCTGTAACAGGACTTTCTATAGACTCTCGTATTTAAGGAACCATTACCCAACCTCTCAATATAAACATCTAAAAAACTAAACCAGAGTTTCAGATTGCTCCACTGTGAACCTTAAATAGGGTGTCATCTGTTCAAAAAAACTTGACAGTTCAAAGACAGTACCTGTCCACAGGAAAAAAAGTCATCCACAAAACAGGTGTAAAACATTACATGTTGTTGGAAACCAGCTATTCTGTTCCCAGTTTGCCATCACGAGGTTGGCCTAGCTATTGGCACATTATGCGCCCATAGCCACACCATCAGTTTGGAGATACGCCGTCTTATTAAAATGAAAGATGTTATTTTCTAGGACAACCTCTAAATAAGCACAGATCAAGTCAATTTTAGTCATAGTATAAGAGGTCTTAATTCATCAGACATCTATGTATACACCCAACTCCCTCTTCATTGGGTATTACAGTGAACAACGACTGGACATCCAAAGTCACCAATCTAATGTTCAAATCATTGTTGATGTCACTAGTTTTTGTCATACAACATCAGCAGGAAATGCTTTGTGTCCTTCAAGATGTATGGATATTCCTCCACTACTGGTCTGAGGCAGTATTCTAAGTACAGTGAAAGGGGTTCCATCACCCAACCCCTTCCTGCTACAATAGATCTCATAGGGGGGGGTCTGTGTCATGGTTATGGATCTTCAGTAGTCCCTGTACTATAGGTATCAAGGGATGGTCTACCTGAAAAACTTGATACAGGTCTAAAGTAATGATTGTGCTTTTAAATAGATCTTCCAACATGCATGAAATACTAGTGATTCTCCTTTTTATTTCACTAGTAGGAATTACAGAATAAAATCTATCATCCTGTAGCATCAAGTTCATACTATTGTCATATCTCACTTTGTCTATCACTACCACTGGGTCCCCCTTGTCTGCAGGTCTAATCACAATGGTTTTATCATTCTTTATCCTATTCAATGCTATCCACAGACCGGGTATAGATTCCCTAACCATTTCCATTGTCCATTATTGGTATCTAACTTATGTAGGTCGTCCTGAACTGATTTAGCAAAAACCTCCGAAGATGGATGTAATACAGATACACATGTACTAGGATTCCTAAAACTGAATTGATCATAGACATGTTGGCTCCCAAAATCCAATGTCAATTGAACATTACGGCAGAATAGTCTGAGGTCTTTCACCGTGTCTGTTAGATTACTTTTGGTGGAGGGTATAAAGGATAAACCTTTGTTTAAAACCTCGACCTCTTCTACTGTTAAAAATTCTACTAGAGATATTCCAAACGAATGTAGCCACATTTTCTTGAGGGTCGGGCCCTGCTGTTCACCCCCTGAGACCTTGCGTTTCTTGCGGTCTCGGCTCATTGACCTGGATCTCCCTTCTCTTGTAGGTATCGCTGATGGAAAAAGGGGTCTGGATTAGTATAACCACTGGTTCCAGGCCCTCGACTAAACTCTTTCTCCTAACAGAGGGTTGTTGAATATCAGTACTACCTGTACTGTGTGTATCATGTATATCAAGTCTGGTACCTGTTAGATTATTACCATTTGGAAAAGAATCTCCCTGACAATTGACCATTGCATCACCCTGTCCTTGGGTTACAGCATCATTCAAATTATTACTAATAGTTGAGTTACCATCTATTGAACTAGAATTATTCCTTAGCCCGGGTGAGATAACAGGAACAGTGGGGGACTCATTCCTAGCCATATTGCAATCATTCATAGTATTATGACCTGTGATCGAATCAGCATTGGGACATGTAGTGGCACTGTGAACATTCTCATTGTTAATAACATTCACATTCAAATCATTGTGTAAACTATGCAAATCTAAAACATTATTTCCATTATCCATAGTATTAACACGTCTACCTGGTCTATCAGATCTATTATCTACTCGAGGCCAAGTGAAGACATGTCCATTTTTGAAGTACAAAGTATCTCTCTGTATCTTATTTCGTTTTTGTTCAATTAACTTTTTCTCAAATAAAAACACACTAACATTTTGTCCATCATAGTGTTATAGCAATTTTCTCTGGATACGTAGCAAATATAAAGCGTTGCTGTTTTCTAATTTTATCATAGAATGCTACTTCCACAGGTAGAAAAAAGTTATCAAGAAGTTCCATGCAACGGAGACTCACCTCGATGTTTAGCTGCTGCCATCTAAACAGCAGCTCTAGGTACAAATTCCCAGTTGTAGGCATTTTCAAAACTCGTAGTCCCCTTGAACAATCTTCCTCTGCACACAGACTTCAAAGTGTTGACGTTGAGTCTAACTTTTTCAGCTTAAAAAAAATCCACTTCCAGTCTCTCAAAACTTTCAGCTAGCCCAAAGAGCTGTTGTTGTGCTGTTATATTGTTGGCGTTGTTCTATTCCACAGTATACGTCATCAACGGGTTGTTCTCTCCCAAAACAGTCCAGGAACCTCTTCAAGTCATCTCTGGCTTCAGGTTAGTGCTCCAAATTATATGGTAATTCAACAATGAATGCATTGGATTCAGCCATCTCTCCCCGATAACCAAGAATATAAATAAAATATAAAAGCAAAAAACAAAGTTACCAGGAAGTAAATACTCTCCGTGCAGAACAGCAAAATAATCCAAGTAAATAAACCACATGAGAGTAAAACAAGGCTGTAAACCAGTTGTGGCATAAAATCAGCTCGGCAGCAAATAGTCCACAACTTCTGACAGAAAGATGGACAACTGTGGTAAAATCCAAGAGTAAATCAATTTATTTTGAGAAAATAGGCAAGTGCTTTCACCCAAATTATACAGAGACGTGAGTTAGATTGGATTATCAGGTTGAGGGTGGACCGTAAACCTGGCCTGAACGATAAGATCCCCATTAAACCTTTATTAAAGAATAGAAGGTTAAAGATCAAATCCTAGTGTTGTGCATAGTACAGCATTGGAACATGTGATATTGTTAGACACAAACACACATTTTTTATGTATGAAATATACTTTCTATGTATGATATATACATTCGAATCTATATTTACTTGCACAGTTTTTTTAACATATATCTCTCTAGATTTTACCATTGAGTTTGTTCTTTATATGAGGAATATATTTTTAAGTGTATAATATGATTATTTTACATAAAATACCTTGTTTATGAGCTTATTCCTTGATGATTTAAGATATGTACCTTTATTTTTTGTTATATGCCTTTAAGATTTGCAAAGGGAAGTGATGTCATTGTGATGTGGCCTTTCAGGCATTTAAAAAGTGTGCCTTGTTTGTTTTGTATATGGCTTGATAAAACCCTTTTTGGGTGAAAGCGCTTGCCTATTTTCTCAATAAATTGATTTACTCTTGGATTTTACCACAGTTGTCCATCTTTTTGTCAGAATTTGTGACTATTTGCTGCCAAGCTGATTTTATGCTACAACTGATTTACAGCCTTATTTTACTCTCCTGTGGTTTATTTACTTGGATTATTTTGCTGTTCTGCACGGAGAGTATTTACTGTCTGGTAACTTTGTTTTTGCTTTTATATTTTATTTATATCTATAGAACGTTTTCTGGTTGCCCTTAGAATCAGTGAGGATTTTGTTTTCCTAGCTAGCTTTGGAGGATCTTATAAGGGATCTCAGCTTCTTACTGAGGCTGACCAGGGTGCGCCTCTACTCATAGGATTTTACTCTTTTGCAACACTTTCTTCTTTCTGTTTGTTTGTTTATGGCAGGAGACCACCAGATTGGCTTCCTTTTTTTGGAGGATAGCATCTTGATTCTCTTTGGGATAGCACGATCCATGCACTCGTGCAAGTGCTTATAGAGTGCATTTGTGTACGATTCAGCAGTCGTAACTGTACTGCCCATCTGCATGGGTGTCATGAAGTTCACCACTTCTGTCTTAAGAAGCATGAAGCTAGCTTTGCAGAAATTTTTTACTGTGGTTTCCTTAATGGTGGGTAGGGGTGGGCTGCGGATATCTAGGGTGATTAGCTTATGGTCGGATCTAACCAATGAGGAGTTGACTTCAGGTGTACAACACCGGTCACTCACGTTGGTAATGACTAGGTCTAGGATATTGTTGCCCCTGGTGGGGGTGTGGATAAGTTGATCCAGGGCATTGGAGTTTATGAATTCCAGAAAGCGTTATTTTCCCAGTTAATGGTGGGGTAGTTGAAATCGCCCATTATTAGGGTGTTTGGTTGAACCCTAATATTTTCCAGTGTATCAAGAAAAGAGGAGTGGGAATCCTGGGGCATGGTGGGGGATCTGTAGCAATCTACAATTTGGATGGCAGTTTTCCCCACAGTTAGTTGCACTTGGATAACCTCGGATGAATTATGCTGCGCAACTAGCCCTTCTTCCAAGACCACTTCATAATCTATGCTCTCTCTCATGTCTAGATAATCTCTAACCTCATCTTTTTCTATCCAATGTATCCTTACAAACCCTTCCTCATCTTACTTTGAGGAACTCCAATGTCTACATTACAAGAAGGAATTATAAATCAGATGATTGTATAATACAAATGTCAGTTATAACAGCACCGACTGTAACTTCTGGTGTATTGTATGTCTTGTATATTTGTGAATACATTTTGTACAACTTCGTGTACACGTTTTTGCATAATCTCTGTATGTGGAGCTTTTCTCCCCGGGGCTCCGCTGAAAATAGGTCTTATCCCAGTCGGACTTTCCCGGTAAACACATATATAAAGTCTCGAGCAGAGTCTGACAAATATCAACCTCTGAAAGTAAACAAGTAGTATTGTATTCATTAACAGGTCCATCAAACTGCTCGAGCAAAGCACAAGATAAAGTACGATCCATTTTAACAACAACACAGAAGGGTAACAAAACCCCATTTTGTACTCATAGCTTCATACTGTTGCCTCAACCCACATCACATCTTAAAATAACGACAATTCGTTAAATATAACTTCTCCTACCCTTAATAAATGCACTCATCATTTAACTGTTCCCTCATCCACACACATACACAAATAACAACTTTCACCAGTGCATGCTTATCTTCGGACAAAATTCGCTGCAAGCATTAAATTATGACTGTATTCTAGACTGGTTTAGCTATAACATCACTGACGTATACTGAGAAAAAGTGTAATCACGTACAAATAATGTACCTGGCTACACCACCAAATACACAATACCGCTACACTTAAAACATATGTATCTTCATATCATACGACACACAATTTAACAATCGCCACATACTGCAGTTGTGTGAAGTAAAATAAATGAGTATGACCTCAATTTCTAAAACTTATGTCTCTTGCAAAACTAGGGTTGCCACCTTTTCAAATGCCCAAAGTGGGACATTTTTTGTAGAAATGTCAGATTTTGCATGATAAAACATACTACTTACCAGTACAAAAGATAGAACTTAGCTTTTTTGCCAAAATAAAAGCTTATTCTTGTAGCATGTGAGTTGCTTATGCTATTTCATATAACATTTAGGTGTTTCAGATAAAAAATAACTATATACAACTATTTAAAAAAATTAGGAAATATTTTTGTCCTAAAATGTCAGACATTTGCGATTTTTTAATTTTTTTCGCAGGACACAACTGCCCAAAGAGGGACTGTCCCTCGCAACGTGGGACAGGTGGTAACCCTATGCAAAACTTTACACCACATCAGTTCTAATATGTGGGAAACCCATATCTAGTGCTCCCGAACACAGTGACAATAAAGAATTCTTACATTTTTGCAACGATGATCACATAACTCACTGTCTTTACCTTAGGGTGGTAGCTCTGAAGTCTCAACAAACTGCCAACTTGCGGAGAATATATTGCACGGGCTCCCGCCTCTCTAGCGAGTAGCAAGAACCGGTGAGCCATTTCAAGAGTGCAGAGGTACCCTCGTCTTCAAAGACAGAAACAAAATAAAAACTCAGACTGTAGGTCACGATCCAGCACACAGCATGCCTTGGTTCACCACAGAAGTTATACAAGCAATGTCACTCCGGCAACAAACAGCAGTAAGCTGACCCCAATATGCCTGCACCCAGCAAAAAGTAACCCTAGATCATTTAGCAAATACTGGCCACGATTCTCCATCAACAAAGACAACGAACATTCCTTGTGTCAAAGTGTGGTAGACCATAAAATGAACTCCAAAAAATAAAACCAACCAGCACGGTTCTACTAAAAGGTAACACTAAAGACTTCTAACTTCAGGTCAAACATGCAACTTCCCAAGTCCCTGGATATAACTAATCCGAGTAGAAACTGCTACGGGACGTTGAGGTGCCGTTTTTATTTACAGTTCACCATCACTTACAATTAAAACACTGTAATGCAAATTATTACATGCCATTTTACGAAAATGATAAACATTCACGATTCATATTTCCAAAGGGACACACAAAGACTCCAAAACCTGGAAAAACTGTCATGAATATCATATGCATATGATTAACTGGAAGACGCTCTGGCGGCTGTTATTTTAGAACACTGAATATAGTGACGGGAATCACGGGATGTTGCTAATTATCCAGGTACGGAACGCACGAGTACACATTAGTGCGGCAAAAATACTCAAATGTCATTTTTGCCAACACCCAGAACAGCAACCTTGACTCATAAGTCATCAAATCCTCGAAGCAGACTTTTGAATAGGTCAGCGCACAGGTGAGGGGAGTTTCAAATTTCATCACTCCTCTGTGGTTGATGAAGACTGATTTAGCATGACATGTTTCAAATTTCATCACTCCTCTGTGGTTGATGAAGACTGGTTTAGTGTGACATGTCTGGCTTTCCATGCATTAATTTCAACCATTCAATTGTAGCTGATGTAATTCTATACACTGTACGTGTATAAGTAAATATTTGTGTGTGTTTATTAGGCTGGGTTTCTTTATTTGACTATTAGTTGGTTTGATTAATTGACTTTGTTCACTTTTGTTCAGACTTTGTTCTGGTTCAAATACCACTTTCAGTCAACAGGCAGTAAAAAGTTTACAAAATAGATTGTCATCTGAGTTACATTTCAAGCCCACATTAACATTCGGGTTACACTATAACAAACATTTACAGTTTAGTAAATAATTTAGATGTTCTTTTACATGAATGTTATTTCCGCAAATCATTGCATTATTTACAAAGATATTAACATAATTTATTTACACTGGTTACATGTGTGATGTGGTTATCCCACCTATATATGTGTCACCCCACATCTGGCCCAGTAATCAAGGAGGCTCAAGCCTCACCACTGGCAACAGTGTGTGTGTGTGTGTGTGTGTGTGTGGGGCACATTGGGAGGATGACGGGTACACACACAGTATTTCCAGATGCAGCTCTCTGCGTCAAGTGAAATTTCCCTTAAGAGCACACATAGACCACAGTCAGTCCTGGGCAGGTTTCTCCCTCTTTCTCCAGATCCCCAGTAAGACTCCCCATTGGTACAGCTATAGAGTTGAGATCTCTGCTAAGTGGCCAAACCAAGACCTAAAGCACCCTCTCTGTACAACCAGTGCTTCATGTCCCTGCCCAAGTAGCTGGCACACACTTTCAGGTTTGATTTATACACACACACTCCTGGGAACGGCTGGCACAGGTTTACTAGCTATGACCCCTTCTACCCAGGCTGTAAGGTGGTTATCACTGCCACTAGCCATGTCCTTATCAGCTACTTTAAGGCCCTTAACAAAGGGTGTGTAATGTTACTGTCATAGGTTCGTAGGTTTGTACTAGGCTTACTGCCCTTGTGGGCCATTTTAAGACTAGCCAATTACCCCATGTGTGGCTCAAACCCTGTACCTTGTGTCTGCAAGGTAAACACCTTAACCATTATGCCATCCTCCCACCCTCATCAATACAAATGGTAGTTTGACAAAGAGCAAGGCTATTAGGAGTGGCCCACAGTATCACCAAATAAACATGCAAGTACTCTCAGAACTTAAATATGTCTCACAAATATCAGCCACAATGAAAGGTTGAAATATATTTAATAATAAATAAAAGAACAAGAAAATACTCAGTATATAATCACAGTAACATCAGAGTTCAACATCACAGGGAAATATTTAAAACAACATTGCAGGACAGTCTCAAATAAATAAAGCAAAACATCTAAACTATGCTTCACTATATTCCTGACTGAATCTAAGAGAATTATACTTTTCTCTAGACTTACTTACTGTTAGCAAGGCAGATGTGTGGTGAATGGATTTTGTCAGGTCAAAGACAAAATACAGAATACTCAGTCTCTCTGAGAGAGTTCTTAAATTAATATCCCAAATATCACTGCTGGGATAGCTTACAGGATGACATCACTTCTTGTCAACTAACTCTATCCTAGGTGAAAAACAAGCATTGATATAGCTGGTAGCATTTAGCATCTACCTGTGAAAATACATACATAAGGGCCTTTCCTTAAATCTTGGTACTTGCTTGAAATCATAAAACAATAAAACACTTGCAAGACAATGCAGTGAACCTCTGGTTCTAGACATTTGTGTCTGTTACTGCACTGAAACTGAAAGATAACATTTTATTACGTAGTCATAAAGTAATTTAAATTTTCAGCTATTTTTCTTAGATTAACCTCCTCCGTTCCAGTTTCCATTGTTAAAATATATACATTTAAACAGTTATAATAGTGTATGTACATTTCTGTTCTGTTCCAGTAGAGTACACTGTAGATCATTTTTAAAGCTCAATACTTTACAACCATTTTCAACACACATGTCTGTACCAGCAGTTTGATATACACATAACATTCAGTTGTAATACATTTGTAACACAAGCATATGAATCATGTTGATTTTATTTATTTATTGACATTTGTTGACCGGGAAAGTCCACTGGGTCAGGGACCCTTTTCAGTTTAGACCCAGGGAGAAAAGCTCCACAAACAATTTGAACAATGTACACAGTTTAACAAGAAACAAAGCAGTAGTAAGTCATAGTAAATTAGAATATATAAAAGTACTACAATAAATTTCAGAAATTATACTAGAGCAAAAATGCATAGTAGTAAAGGACATAGAGGGTGAAATGAAATCAATGAAATGAGAATATCTAGCATTCATTGGGTTATACATACATTGGTTTCGACAATGTAATCATACATTGTACACATACTTTGTACACTTACATTATTTACATACATTGTTAACATACATGTTTTAAGTAGAGGTTAAAAGAGGCTTGTTGTTTATAGTGCAGGAACAAGTGGGATTCTTGAGGTAATGTTTTTTAATGCTGATTTAAAGGTTTTAGAACAGTCGATTTGGTTTATGTAGAGGGGTAAGGAGTTCCATTGTGAATGAGTCTACTTTGTTGGGCAAATTTGTGGAGATCATTAATGAATACATTAAAAAGTAGGGGCCCTAGAATGGATCCTTGTGGGACCCCTATATTGTTTACCTGATACTCTGATTGTTCATTTTGCCATTTAACAGTTTGTTTCCTATTATTTAGGTAGGAGGAGAACCAAGTAAGAGAATTGGGAGAGCAACCAAGGTTTGCTAGTTGGTTAAGCAATTTGATATATGACACCGTATCAAAAGACTTTGATAAATCCAGTAGGATTACCGAAGTGGAGAGGCCAGCATTAATGGCTTTATTTACAGTATCTGTGAAAGAGACAAGGGTGGTGATAGTGCTGTGGCTAGGACGAGAACCATGTTGGGTAGGGGAGTGTAGGTTGTTTTCAGAAAGGTATGTCAGAAATTGAGTCTGGATGCATTTTTCTAGAATTTTTGATAAAGGAGAGAGTACATAGATAGGCCAGTATTTGGAGAGGTCATGGGAATTTCTACCTTTATGTAATGGGCTTAGAATAGATTTTTTCCACAGCTGGGAGACATAGCATTCAAAAATGGAGTGATTTATTAAGATGCTAACTGGATATGCTATTGCTTCTGCTGCAAGTTGTAAGTATTCAGAAGGTAAATTATCAGCTGAAAGAGAGCAGGGTTTTAGTTTGGTTAGGAGTTTGAGTATAAGAGAGGTAGGTACTGGCTGAATTATAAAGGAAGGTGGTGTATGATTATTGCTAGAAGAATGTGAAGTAGTGTGGGTGGTGCTATCAAGTAAGGAGATAGTTGTGTCCTGCAATTTATTTGGCAAATCTTTGATTAGTTTTTGAATGGTAGTGATAAAATGAGTGTTGAAGTTGTGGGCAATTTGTTGTGGCTTCATGCCAGGTGAGGGAGATGGATTTTTCAGACAGCCTGGATTAAGTAGAGAGAAGACAGATTTCCAGGACTTTTTTGGATTGTTTTTAAAAGTGGTTAGCCTAGAGGAAAAGTAATTTTTTTGTCTTGTATGACTACTTTCTTGGCTCTGTTTCTAAGTTGCTTGTAATTAATCTCATTTTGTTACGACTTATTTTTTTGCCATTCCTTCCATGCCCGATCTCTTTGAAGGAGGTGTTGCTTGGTTTGGCTTGTTAACCAAGGGGCGTGGTTAAGTTTAGTTCTTTTGGTTCGGATAGGGGCTAGGCTATTAAGGGATTCAAGAAAGAGATTGTTAAAATAATTTATGGCATCATCTAGGGGGGGGAAGAGTGTTGTGCTTTCAGTATATTTATGAAGGTGGTCTTGTCAAAGTTGGTGAGGTTCCTAGAGGTTTTGTAGAAGTGTGTTTTGGCTATGTTAGTACGAATTCTAAAGGTATATGCTGGAAGGTGGTCACTTAATATGTTTGGTAGGGTGCCTGAGTTTGAGTAGTTGTGTGGGTGGGATACTAGTAATCAATCTAAGGAAGACTCAGAGGGTGTCGATAGGTCGTGTGTGGGTGTTGTAATAAGCTGTATAAATCTGTGTAGGTTTATACTGTTGACTGGAAAGTTAGAGGTTAGGTTTTGCCAATTGATGTTGGTGTCACCCATATCAATGATTTTTTGTGAGATATGTTGGTTTATTCCAGGATAAGAAATCTTCAAGAGTGGGAATATTATATCCTGGGGTAATGTAGAGTATAGCAATACATAGCTGTTTATTGTTGTTGATGTGAAGGGATGTTAGTAGAAGTTCAAGGTTACCAAAGGAAGGAATAGGTTTGGGGTAGGTTGTAATTGTTAAGGATATTGATATTCACAAATGACATATATTTACAAAATTCCAGATAGCTGGGCTGGCAGTATCTCCTTTTGTGACATTTCACCCCCCTCAAAGACTCAAGCTAGTTTTTCAAGTAACCCTTGAGAAACTTTGCTTGAGAGGTTTGAGCCTATCTGGGAATACCTTACCGCATTCCCTGTCTTGAGATTCCAGCTGCCTTGACATTGCTGAACCTAGTACACTGCTGCACTGTCTTATCATAAGCCTGCAACTCTGGACTCCACCATAGCAATTTAGGATTTTGCTGTCTGGCACCTTGTAGCCAATGGTTCATAGGATCTTAGGTCGGTACTAGGCTATTGGCTCTAAGGCCTATGCAAGCCTAGCCATAACAATTCCCTGGATATTTCTTCCCACAATATTTACTTCTCTGGGCCCCTGTCTAGCAGGGCGACTGACATGATCCCCGGGGTGAATTTCCTACCTCCCATCCAATCATCAAGGTTCCTTTTGAAGAGGGCCAATGAGGCGCTCTGCTTGACATGTATGGGCAGTCTATTCCAGAGTATGGGGAGTCTCTGGGTCAGGAACCTATCCCTCCAGCATGTTTTGTTCATTGTGATGATAAGGTTTAGATCCCTGTAGCATGTGGCTCTGAGGGATTGGGATTTCTTTAAGTGGAGCATGTCCAGCAGCTCAGGGTTTGACATGGCCTTGTATGTTAAGCAGAGATCGCCTCTGAGTAGACGATATGCCACAGAGTATAGCTGGAGTTTTTTTAGACGGTCAGCATATGGCATCTGTTTTAGGCCTGTGCTTCTTTTAGTGAGGCATTTCTGTGGCCTTTCCAGCTGTTGCAGATGTCTTGTGAGGTACATACCAAATGGGGCATTATACTCTATAATGGGTCTAATGAGGGATGAGTACAGTGGGACAATGGCCTCCTTTTTTCTGGATGAAAAGCCCTTTGTGATGAGGTGTGCCACATAGAAGGATTTCCTGACTGTTGTGGCGATGTGGTTATCGAAAGTGAGACCACTGTCCACCTGTGTACCTAAGTCTCTCATCACACTTATGATGTTTAGTGTCCTGCCACCTATGTGGTAATTCATAGGTAAGTGTTTTTTTACAAAGGGGATAACTATACATTTCTTGGCATTAAGCTTGATCGGGCACCAGGCATCTGTTTCTGTAAGGCCCTTTTGTAGAATATCCACATAATTTGGGGATTCAATAATGGCTTCCAGTTTGCAGTCATCTGCAAACTTTGTTAGCCAGAGTCCCTTAGTGTTGGCCTGTACTTCAGAGAAGTAGATGCCAAACAAGAGTGGTCCCAGGACTGAACCTTGAGGTACTCCACTTGTCACTTGTCTGGAGCTGGATTTGGAGTCGGCTACTTTTATAGTCTGGATTCTGTCAGTAAGCCAGTTGGCAACCCATCAAGTGATGTAGGGATTTATGCCCAGCTTAGTAAGTTTATCTATGATTCCAGAGTGGGGGATGGTGTGTAAGGCCTTGGTGAGGTCCAGATAGGCTGTGTGGACCGCCTTACCCTCGTCCACAGCTCTGGAGACTGATTCGAAGAAGTAAATCAGATTCAGGAGACAAGATTGGCCCTTCACAAACCCAAACTGGATGGGGTCCAGTGTTTGAAGGTTGCCAATGTCTTTGTTTATAAGTTCCATGATAATGCATTCCATGCCCTTGCAGATCAGGCTTGTCAGACTGATGGGACTGTAGTTCCCGGGATCCAAGGCGGATCCTCCCTTGTGGAGCTGGATAACTGTAGCTGTGCACCACTCAGTGGGCACAAAGCCTGAGGTGAGGCTATGATTAAACATGACACTTAGGTGAGGTGCCAGTTCATTTTGTAGTTCATGTAGTACACAGCCTGTGATGTCATCTGGTCCCATGGATGCTGTATTCTTAGCTTTGGAGAGTGCGGTTTCTACCTGTGTGACCATGATTATCGGAATTTGGCAATCTTTTGGTATTGAGATGGGCCCTTTAGGGGGTGAGAGGGGGGTGAAGTTGGCACTAAACAGATCTGCCAGGATATTGGCAATACCCTTGGGATCAGTATATTTAATGCCATTCTGTTGTAGCTCAGAGCAGATCTGAGCATTGCCATTTAGATTTTTGACATAACTATAGAATGCCTTGTGGTTGTCTTTGGAATCCTTGGCAATTTTATTTTTGTAACTATCTTTTGTGGATTTTATGAGGGATCTCAGCTTCTTACTGAGGCTGGTGAGGGAGTTTTTTGCATCCTGGGATTTTCCTCTTTTCTGCAACAGTTTCTTCCTTCTGTTGTATAGTTTGTTTATGGTAGGAGACCACCAGATTGGCTTCTTTTTTTTTGGAGGACAGCGTCTTGGTTCTATTTGGGATGGCATGATTCATGCACGAGTGGATGTGCTCGTTCAGTGCCTTAGTGTAGGATTCTGCAGTCGAACTTCCAGATCCCGTCTGCGTGGGTGTTGTGAAGTTTGTCACTTCTGACTTCAGTAGCATGAAGTTTGCTTTGGAGAAGTTTTTTAAGGAGGTTTCCTTACTGGGGGGTGGGGATGGGATGTGGATGTCAAGGGTGATTTGCTTATGGTCAGACCTGACCAATGAGGGGGTGACCACTGGTGTGGAATCTCCCATGTTGGTAATGACCAGGTCTAGGATATTGGAGCCCCTGGTGGGACAATGGATTAGTTGATCCAGGGCGTTGGAATTTATGAATTCCAAGAACCATTGGGGAAAGGAGTTGGTACCCGCGTAGTTTTCCCAATTAATGGCAGGGTAGTTGAAATAACCCAGTATTAAGGTGTTTGGTTGTATCTTAATATTTTCCAGTATGTTTAGAAAGGTGTAGTGAGAATCTTGGTGCATGGTGGGGGATCTGTAGCAAGTTACAATTTGGATTGCAGTCTTACCTAGTGTTAGTTGCATCTGGAGAATTTCAGATGCATTATGTTGGGCAACTAGCCTGGAGGTGTGAATATCCTTGGTGAGTATGGACACTCCTCCACCTTTAGTGTTTCAGTCTTGGTTTTGTGGCCGAAAAGTGTGGTAAGAATTGTAGCCTGGTATTACAGGGGTGCTCTCTGGAGCCTTGAACCAGGTCTCAGTTACTGCACAGATGTCGATGTTCTCCATTTTTAGGAGTACCTCGAGAAAGTGCATTTTGAGGTTTAGACTTCTAGCATTGAGTAGCATTACCTTCAGATTTTGTATGCTTGTATCTGTTACGGTGGTGGTTTTATCCTTTGAACCTTGCCTAAAAAAGGCACTATAGGGGTGGCAAGAGCTTTAGCCAGTAACCTGAATCCCAGAGGTGACAGGTGCAGACCACCTCTGGCAAAGCATCGTGGTTTGTCGATCATGTCTTCCCAGGCAGACAAATACTGGATCCCCTTTGAATGACACCAGAAGCTTAGCCAATTTTTGAAGTCAATCATTTTGTCCTTATACTGTGGTATCATTTTGGGCGAAGGCAGGATGCTACTCAGGGCTAGGGTCATACCTGCCTGGGTCACATGATCCAAGAGCTCTTCCATGTCTCTTTTCATGTAGTCCAGGGAGGTACGTCTCAAGTCATTCACTCTAGCATGGACAATGACAGAGTCGTATTTGTACTTGTTGTGGAGTGACTTGAGTGCATGCGTTATGTGGCGGATCCTGGCACCCATAATTTTCTCCTTTATCAGCCTGGTGAGTGGGACATCACCTATGACTAAAGTGTTGGGTACATTGTCTTGCGTTAGATCCCCCTCAGACTCCTGCTGCCTCTTACTGCAAATACTTAGTACCAGGATCTCCCTGTCATGGTAAGGTTTCATGTTAGCATGGTATAGATTGTGCCCTTGCCTCCTGCCTAGCAGTTCTACCATGTAGTTAACATCACTGACCTTCCTTACCACCCTGAAGGGTCCATCCCAAGCTGCCTGCAGCTTGTTGTGTCTGACAGAAATGAGAATCATAACATGCTGCCCTACAGCATACTCCCTCGCTCGAGCATTCCTGTCATACCAGACCTTTTGTTGCTGTTGAGCTTCTGCCAGGTTCTCCTGAGCCAAGCCCATGAGCTCCCTGAGCCTTGTCTTGAGATTTAGGACATATGCCACAACAGACTCCTTGTGGTATTCACATTCACCCTCCTACTCATCAAGAATCAGATCTAGAGGTCCCCACACCCTATGCCCATATAGCAACTCAAAGGGTGAAAAACCTGTGGATTCCTGGGGCACCTCTCTGTAAGCAAACAACAGATAGGGAAATATTTGTCCCACTCCCTCTTAAACTCATCTGCAAATGCCTGTAGCATGGTCTTTAGTGTAGAGTTTAACATCTGAACCAGACCATTAGTCTGGGGATGGTAGGGGGTGGTCTTTAGGTGCTTCACCCCACAGTGCTTCCACAGACAAGCCAGCAGGTGTGACATGAAATTGGCACCTCTGTCAGTCAGTATTTCTTTTGGGAAACCTACCCAGCTGAAAATCTCTAACAAAGCATTTGCCACGTTTTCTGTCTCAATGGAGGACAGAGCCACCACCTCAGGGTATCTGGTAGCATAATCTACTACCACTAGGGTATACTTCTTCCCTGTGGAACTTGGGGTACTCAGAGGCCCCACAGTATCCATAGCTACCCTCTGAAATGGATCCTCAATCACAGGCAAAGGCATCACAGGAGCTTACAGCTTATCTCCTGTCTAGCCTACCTTTTGGCACTGCTCACCAGGTCCTGCAGTACCATGTTACATCTCTGGAAATCCCAGGCCTATAAAAGTTCTGCATAATATGTCCCTTTGTATGCTTTATGCCCATATGACCTGCAAAGGGAACGTCATGGGCTATGGCCAGAAGTACGGTAGGCTGTGGGCACTATCAACTGCTGTATTCTATCACCCTCTAGCCCTCCCTCAGGGGTCCACTCTCTATACAGTAACCCTGTGTCCCAGTATACAGATTCCCCCTTCCCTTGAGATTCAGGTGCCTCTCTGGCTACCTCCCTCAGGCCTTGTAATGTAGGGTCTGAGAACTGAGCCTGTCTCAACTCTCTCTTTCTAACTCTTCCCATCTCCCCTTCCTCAGGAAGTCTGGTATTCTCTGACAGCGATTCCACAATATCAGCCTGGGTACCACTGCTCACCTCTGCCCTTGCAGTCAGTCTGTCCAAGGGAACATCAGTACCCACAAGCAGCTGTGGCTTACCTTCAGTATCACTGCTACAGGGTATCTCCCTCTCTGAAGTAACCACCACACCAATCCTGAGTTCAAGTCTGCAGTCTGTCTGGGTCTTCCCCAGGCTACCAGACCCACATGCTTATTTCCAAGCCTGACTGCAAGTAAATGTATGTACACAAGGTACTGCATTATCAAAATCATTTCCTATCAGAACATCTGCAGGGATATCCTCAAAAACACCTACTTGCTTGCTTCCTTTACCACCCTCGCAGTCAAGGTGAGCTGTAGCCAAAGGTATTTGGAATGGGGTCTGTCCTAAAGCTCTGACTGGACTAGACTGCCCAAGCAAGTAATGCTCCTCTTTAACCATTGTAGGATTCACAATGGTTAGGTCAGAGGCAGTGTCTGTCTTAGCAGTGAGCTGTTTCCCATCTACTAAGATAGGATATAACCTCTTGTGGTAGTTCGGTACCCTTGTTGTCTACAGACAACTTACTGCTGGCATTCTGACATTTCCACTTACTAGCTCACCCACCTTTTGTTCCCCACCTTGCTTCCATAGACATCTGTATACTGCATGGCCCCACTGGTTGCATTTAAAACATTTAATCCTTGGTCCTGCATGTATACCTGGGCTAGTGGCTTCCCCTGCTACTGGCTGACTCTGTTGGGGCAGTCTAGGCTGCCACCATGGGTTCTCTTAGACCCATGAGCAGCACAGGGTATCCCTTTCCTGTGCAGTGATGCCCTGCTTGCTAGGTGTAGGTCTCCCTTTTTACCTAACTCATCTGCTGTGTTACATTCCCTATCTGCTAACCAGATTCTCATATCCTCAGGCAAAGGGCTTGTTCCCTCACCAAAAGGTCTGCCAGCCCTTCAAAAGTGGTGACCTGACACCCACTCACCCATCTATGAAAATAAGTGCTTAACTCAGCAATATATTCACACACACTTTCATCTGCCTTGTGTTTACGCTCATGAAACTTTTTTTTCTCTAAGCTTCAGGTGTTAACTTAAAACACCCTAACAAACAATTTTGGACTGTATTACAATTTAACTAGTCAGTATCAGACAGTTTAGAAATAGCAGTTACAGCTTTACCATGGAGTAAGGGGATCAGGAACCGTACCCAGAGCCCTTGGTCAACACCATACTGTTTGTATACCCTTTCAAACATATGAATAAATCTATCACAGTTATCGCCCTCTGTAAATTGTGGAAGAAATTCACTGACTTTTGTTGCCTCTGGGGCTCGGTTACTCCCATCTCCATTACTTCCATGACCCTGGCGAAAAGTCAGCATCTCTTTTTCATGTTGTCTCTTTCTCTCATTTTCTTCAGCTTCCAGATGTCTGAGTTTCTTATTTTCTTTGGCCTCCAGGTGTCACAGTATCTCTGCTGATTCTTTTTCCAAACGTTTGGCCTCCAGTTCAAGTCTCTTTAACTCCAGACAGATGTTTGAGTCCTTTGTGGAAAGGTTGAACTGTCCATTTTCTGGGAGTTGTATATCCCCAAAGCCAGTCTGGTTGTCCTCCTGGTTGCTGGTTTGTGATGAAGCTGTGACTAAGGCTGCAAATTGCAATAATTTCTGCTTTAGTCAGGTTGGCATGCCCCAGTCCCTTGGCTTGGCACATCTCAGCCAACTAGCTCCTTGTCAGCTTGCCATACTCCTCTGCTGACATCCTTGCCTGCTCTCCCGGACTAAGCTAACAAAAAACAAATAAAAATATTGTGATGTGAAACTCTGAATATTCACTGTGTGGCTGATTGAGAGTACAAACACCTTCCTTAGTGACCACTGTTTACAGGCTACAGGAATTAAATATCCACACCACTGAATCCTAATATGTGGATATCCTACCACTGCCAACCAATATATGTGATGTGGATATCCTACCACTGCCACCAACATACGTGATGTGTTTATCCCACCACTGCCCACCAATATATGTGACGCCCCACCACTGGCCCAGCAATCAAGGAGCCTCAATCCTCACCACCGGCAACAGTGGGGGACGTACATTAGGAGGATGACAGGTACACACACAGTATTTCCAGATGCAGCTCTTTGCATCAAGTACAGTTTCCCTTAAGAGCACACAAAGACCACAGTAAGTCTGGGGCTGGTTTCTCGCTCTTTCTCCAGATCCCCAATAAGACTTCCCGCTGGCACAGCTATAGGGTTGAGATCTCAGCTGAATGGCCAGGCCAAGACCTCCAGCACCCACTCTGTACAACCAGCGCTTCATGTCCCTGCCCAAGTAGCTGACACACACACACACACACACACACACACACACACACACACACACACACACACACACACACAAACCTGGAAAATGCTGGCACAGGTTAACTAGCTATGCCCCCTTCTGCCCAGACTGTAAGGTAGTTATCACTGCCATCAGCCATGTCCTTATCAACTACTTTAAGGCCCTTAACAAAGGGTGTCCAATCTTACTGTTTAATGTTACTATCAGTACAAATGGTAGTTTGACCAAGAGCAAGGCTATTAGGAGTGGCCCACAGTATCACCAAATAAATATGCAAGTCCACTCATACAATATGCAGATGACTCAACCATCATCTGCCCAGCCCACTTCTTACCAGAACTGCAAAAAGTCACACAAGAAGCATTTTCTTCTATTGAAACTTGGTTATCCGATGCCCAACTAATACTTAACCCAAACAAAACAAAATTACTAATCTTCCAACCCACCAAACTTACCCTAGACAGCTCTCACTTTAACATCACAGCAAAAGACAACACCACCATCCATCCTACAGAGCACACCAAATTACTAGAAGTAGAAATAGACAATAAACTGAACTTTGACATTCACATTTCCATGGCCATTAAAAAAGTGCACAAAAAACTAGGAGCATTATATAGAAATCAGCAACTACTTACCAAAGCAGCTAAAATTTCGGTAGCAAATTCTCATCTTATCTCTACCCTACTCTATGCCTCTCCAATATTTACTAACCTTAGACAATGCAATCTAAATAAGCTCAAAACTTGCTACAACAAAATTGCCAAATTCGCCACAGGGGCTTCCTACCGTACTCACCACTGTCTCTCACTAGCAGAACTGGGCTGGCTAGAGCTCCCCCACCTCCTTCAATGGTACCAACTCACACTCACCACAAACTAATAAAGCAACCACTAAAAGTCCCATCCCTCCAGAATCTACTCCAACCCTACATAACCACGAGACCACTAAGATCCAGCCACAGAAACCTCCTACAGGTCACAAGAGCCATTAACTCTGCTGGAGAAGCATTATTCTCCTGCACTATAGCCAAACTCTGGAACTCCCTCCCATCCTCAATTACCTCTGTAACTTCTTGCACCCACTTTAAATCCTTACTAAAATCACAATTCAAAACTTGCCATATATGCACTTGCAACTCCCGCTCTAATACCATCCACTCCCCCACCCACTACCTCTCTCAGCCCCCTATCAACAACCTACTCTTAGCAAGCTTAGCTACTCATGTTCCCAGCTACCTACCACATAATACTAACTTCTTGTAGCAACAACTGCTAATGGCTGTTATGCACCTCAAAACCAGTTTGTATCAATTGTTCACTGATGAATCTCAACTACATTTTAACCATGTTTCGTATATGTCACCATATTTTAAAATTGTACTATGCTCTACAGCTGTTTTACATCTGTTTTCTTCTTGTCTTGCCTCCTTAACTGGACTAATGTCTATATTTAAATGCTATGTTTTTTTTAACCGTATAATGCAAATAATACTTAATGTGTAGCTTTTCTCCCCGGGCCTCCGCTGAAAACGGACCTGCGTCCAGTTGGACTCTCCCGGTCAACAAATGTAAATAAATAAAATAATAAAATAAATAAGTACTCTCAGAACTTAAATATATCACACAAATATCAGCACAATGAAAGGTTTAAATATATTTAATAATAAATTATAAAAAACAATGAAATACTCATATATAATCACAGTAACATCAGAGTTTAAAATCACAGGAAATATTTAAAACAACATTGCAGGACAGTCTCAAATAAATAAAGCAAAACATTTAAACTATACTTCACTATATTCTTGACTGAATCTAAGAGAATTATACTGTTCCCTAGACTTATTTACTCTTAGCAAGACAGATGTGCGGTGAGTGGATCTTGTCAGGTCAAAAAGAAAATACAGAATAGTCTGTCTCTCTCTGAGTTCTTAAATTAATATCCCAAATATTATTGCTGGGATGGCTTGCAGGATGGCATCACTTCTTGTCATCTGACTCTGTCCCAGGTGAAAAACAATCATTGATGTAGCCGTAGCATTTAGCATCTACCTGTGAAAATAGGGTCTATATTAGATCACAGAACGCTTAGATAAGCGAACGGTGATTAATCGACCCCATGTAAGTGAAAGCTTACATAACAGAACTGTCAGAACAGCGATTTTTTTCCAATGGAAAAAAAAATCTCTGTTCCAACAAAAAAATAAAAGAAAGCACATTAAAACATGAGATTAAGTGGGGGGCTTCACCCCCCCTACTTAAATATACCAACTCCGAGATCGCACTACAGTGCCGAAAATGACAAAGTACCAAAGCGGCCAAGCAAATTCTTTCCCAGGGAAAGAATTCACTTACATGCAGCTTCGATATTTTGCAGTTTCGGTTTTGTCAGTTCGACCAAGACGCATTTGAAAACATGTGTCTTCGGTCTGCTGATAGGAACCCATGAAAATACATACACAAGGGCTTTTCCTCAAATCTTGATACTTGCTGGAAGTCATAAAACAATAAAACACTTGCAAGACAATGCAGGGAACCTCTAGTTCTAGACATTGTGTTTGTTACTGCATTGAAACTGAAAGATAACATCCTTTTATTATGTGGTCCTGAAGTAATTTAAATTTTCAGCTACTTTTCTGAAATTAACCTCCTGTGTTCCAGTTTCTATTGTTAAAATACATACATGTAAACAGTTGTAACAGTGTATGTACATTTCTATTCTGTTCCAGTAGAGTACACTATGGATGCATTTTTAAAGCTTAGTATTTACAGCCCTTTTCAACACACACTTCTGTACCAGCAGTTTAATATACAAATAACATACAGTTCTAATAGATGTCTAATGCAAGAATTATGAATCATCTTGATACTCACAAATGACATGTAATTATTTACAAAATTCCAGATAGGTGGGCTAGCAGTATCTCCTTTCTTGACAACATAACTAAGTATGGCTGCACATTGCTAAGTAGAGTGTTTTGTTTTGTTTAGTGAAATAGCTTAAGCACCAGTTCCTTAGATCTAATCTGATTCCCTGGGACAGTTGCACTTATATTTGCTAGTGAGTCAGGATTTCAAGACAGTAGAAAAATAAGTTTGCTAGCTTTTTATATTTTGTGTGAGGTCACTATAAAATATTGCAAACAACATTTAATAAATTGGCTACTTCAGAAAAAGAAAATTATGATACAAATACAGATAGTATTGTATTTAATAGTGTAGTAATGCAGTGTAAAGCTCAGAATGATTGGTTGCATTGTGTCTCTTTGATGACTGATTATTTACTGAACATTTTTTATCAGATGTCTTGGAAATGTAAGCAGGTGGATCTAGTATGTTAAATTATTTGTTTACCAGGGCAGTAGGCTGGTCAAGATACCCTTTTCAGCCATGACCCAAGCCAAAGGCAGCAGTTAAACTAAGGAACAGAATATATATAGTAACAAGAGAGTCTAGACTAGTGAATTTCATGGTGAAGTTGCAACAATTGGGTAACTTAAGTTACAGGGGTGCCACATAAATGGCTTTAGCCACTACAGCTTCCTCAGCCACTGATTATTTCTTTAGAGGCATGGGGCTTATTTCCATATTTCAAAGAAGAGAAAAGCTAGTATTTTGAAGTTGAATTCTGACTTGGGAGCAAACAAAAGACATGGGTCTTTCTGTCATGCAGAATGACTGGTTGCATTGTGGAAAGCTCAGTCAAGGGAATATCAGGTTAAATGTAAATGCCAGAGTCAAAGTGGAGTACAGCACTGGGAAGATGTCAAAGCAGCGGTGATTACTGCTCAGGCATCAAGACTAATGTCGAAGATTGAAGTCCACATCATTATAACTGAGCCAGAATACTGTTGTGGCAGAATAGTGGTCCCATCAAATGCATAAATTCCCCAAGCTCAAACACAGACCCTAGAGACAATATCAGTGCCAGCAGAACTAACATCATTAACCCGGAGTCTCAATGAATTGTCAATATACAAAACATAGAGACAGGTAGTCCCAAAACTGACATCCAAGTCTCATTCATTGCAAGAAGCGCTGTCATCTACTCAGATGCACTTATAGTTAAGACCTGTGCCTTTGGAAC
The DNA here is from genome assembly GCF_019279795.1 of Protopterus annectens. Classification (NCBI taxonomy): domain Eukaryota; kingdom Metazoa; phylum Chordata; order Ceratodontiformes; family Protopteridae; genus Protopterus; species Protopterus annectens. The sequence continues at coordinate 112,249,307 of NC_056742.1, read as the reverse complement.
ATGGCCACTAAGAATTGTGTGCCCTTAAGTTTAGAAGAAAAAATAAACAGAGGTAGGCTCCCTCTCTCAAACAGAATAGAATGGGGGAAGTGTCACCTCACTTAGGATAAGGAAGTGTGTCTTTTGATGTACATGAATTAACAGAATTTCATGGTATTTATGAGTTGTGGGAGAACATACAGACACAGTGGTTAATATCTGTGCAAAGTTTTAGACTTTAAGACATTGCAGCACTACAGTGTCACCAATCTGCCATTTATTTCATTGCTGTGCTTAGTTGGAGTTTTTATTTTCTTCACTGTGTGTTCCATTAGTGTTCATGACTATGGTATACAGCGAACTAGAAACACAGATTAGCTTAGTACTCAGTTGAACTTCAAGAGCTGAACAAGTCCCCCACTTTTATGATACTCCTCACCTGACTTACAAACTTTTTGCTGCATTTTTTTCATAGGTCTATGTATTTTTATCAACGTGCTTGTGATCCAGTAAATTTTCCCTGGCAGTGCTTTCTATCTGGTTGACACTTTTCTGGATTACACGTTGTAGTACCTGCTGTAGCCATGAGAAGCGGTATTATCTGCAAAGTTACAGTTGATCTGTAGTTGGACTTAAGTGAAGCTGGAAGTGGCCACTCTTTTCACTGGGAGATGAAAATGTATGATACCTGACTAATGAAGAGACAATGCATGGTATTTGCACTCTGAATGCAAAAACATAAATTGACATGTTACAGCTTGTTGCTGTTAGCTGTTTATATATATTTTTTGCTTTCCAAAACTTACCTTTTTCAGACATTAATTCCTTTGTTATTACTGTGGCTTGTTAAATTGGGAACCAGACATTGGAGGAACTTGTGTTTGTGTGTGTGTGTATTTTATTTCATGTATAACAGGATTGGATTTGTGTCAATAGTGTGATGGTAGTTCTGTCAGTCACAGATCCACTGAACATATTTAGCTGAAAGCAGTTTTGGCAAAAGTCTAAAAAAATCTTTTTCTGCAGGTGGCAAGCCTCCTTGCACTTCCTATGTGGGGACAGCCATGAACATAAATAAATCTACTCCAAGGTCACACAATGGTGGAGAAAAAGGAATCCTGCACTACCACTGAAATTGCTTTCGGCTAAATTTTTTTCAGCCAATTTGTGCTTGACCAAACTACCTTTGCTACAATGACACATTTCCTACAAATTTAGTGAAAGCATCTGTTTAAGTTTGTAAAATCTGCTGTGTGATTTAAGCATCATAACTCCAAATAGATATAAGTATGTGTTAATTATTTACTACTGAATTTTGTTGAATAATTTTAGTTATCATGTAGATGAACATGACTGAACTGGCTTGCAGCAAATTATTAATTCATTTCAACAGGAGTTAAAATGTGTTTTACTGATGGTTGTTGATGAGCAGTCAATTTAATCATTAATGTAGATGTTTTGATCGTATTTTAATAACTGAATACTTAAGGTCTGCGATTCAGAGGCATATCACCACTATCATATCTGGACAATGCTGCTGTGTCCACTACCACAACAGTGATATACATTTTTTGTATTTTATTTAACATTTGTTGACCGGGAAAGTCCGACTAGGACATATCCTATTTTCAGCAGAGGCCCAGGGAGAAATGCTCCAGATGCATGTCTTTGGATTGTGGGAGGAAACTGGACTACCCAGACGCATGGAGAACATGCAAACTCTACACAGAAGGCACCCCAGCTGAGAATCAAACCAGAGAACCTCTTGCTGTGAGGTGACAACGTTAACTGCTGATCACTGTGCCGCCCCAACATGATAAAGCTACACTGAGTAGCAGCTCATTACCATGCTTATGAATCAAACAATAGGTCAGCTACAGCTAACTGTGCTAGTGTTCACTTATCAACCCATGCAGCATAGTTTCACAGGTACTTACAAGAAGCACACACACAGACAGCTACAAGAATGAGTTACAGTTACACATACACACCAACACACACACACACACACACACGGTTTTGCAGTACTTAACCCATGCAGCAATAACAGACCCAGTCCTGGCTTAGGTATTAATCAATGTCTGTCATCAAAAGATGGTGTATACTTTTTCACTTTGCTCCCCCAATAGAGGGGTAGAGTTATTCTTTGAATTGCTCTTACTGCCTATGTCACCATCGGCAAATAGTTCTAGGGAAGACCACATGGCTAATTAGCACTGGCCAAACCCCTAGATTGCCCCATTTGCATGTGACTGTCACCAGAGAGACAAGGGTATTGCTACTCATTGGTGCCATTTGTTACCAGACTCAGAAAACCATGTCAGACTGAACAAAACTGCACAAAACAGATGTGCACCATGTGAAACACATTTCTAAATCCCAGGAAAGTTTTATTATTGAGATTTCTGTAAGTAATCCTTGCTAAGGCTTTGATTTGCTCATAGTCCAGTACTGTTTCATGGTCTTTGGAGAGATTTAAGGGTTGAATACCCAAGTTTAAGCACAAAATTGTTGAATTCATCCTATAACTTTCTTTGGCGGGCAAAATTTGTGTCAGTTGCTAATACTGCTACATTTTTTAGCTCAGTTGACTAATTCATGTTTATGTTGTAATTGTGTTACCACATGCTGTTATGAAGAATCAAACATATGCAGAAATATTTGTGTAGCATATAAAGTGGAAAATGTGGACATTTTTATTCTGGATGATTTCATGGCTGGGGATTTCATCCATCAATATTAAACTTGTCACATTTGTATCAATTCAGTGTAGATGATACCACTGTCAGCAACTAGCTCTAATAAAAGCAGTTAATTAGGTGGTATATAGTTGATTGGTTAAGTAAAGTTTCTATAAACTGGCACTCAAGTTGACAATGATTCTGAAAGCATTTAGCATGACACTGACATATGGAATAATGCGACTCTTCCTATAAATGCCTTTAGTGTTGTTAAGGTAACCAAACTCAGTATAGATAATGATCCGGAAAAGAAAACTGCTGCAAGCTCGGATAAACCAGTGTGCGTATAAATAAACCGAAGCATCAACAAGAAGTGAGATAACATGCGCACACTGGAAGCACGGAGGACCAATGCACAGTAATAAACACTTTTGTTATAGTAAGTTCTTTCATGATAAAACAATCGCTTCATCAGACCAAAACCAAATCCTGAACATTCAGTTTAAATAGACTGTCTTAACCAATCAAAAAACAACCCTAAGAGCACACCCACCCTTAACATCAAACATAAGAAATAATAACTTAAAACAAATAAAAAAAAAAAATATATATATATATATATATATATATATATATATATATATATATATATATGGGTCCCCTTCACATGGTCGACAGTTCATATGATCGACACTCATTTGGTCGACAAGCAGATTTGCCCCCTTCCCCAATGTTGTGCAACCCTGGAGTTGATATATATATAGTTAGGGGGTGTGGGGGGCAAAACCCCCCACCTAAAATGCTTGTCGATCAAATGAACTGTCGACCAAATGAACTGTCGACCATGTCAGGTAGACCCATATATATATATATATATATATATATATATATATATATATGTGTGTGTGTGTGTGTGTGTGTGTGTGTGTGTGTATATATATATATATATATATATATATTTAAAGCATACATAGTTAATGAAATGCATACATTAATAACAATCACATATTCACTACCTATTTAACCTACATGATTTCAAAACGGGTTTTAAGGAGACATGTTCATTAAGTCCAGAGCTTTTGTTAGAGCGCATTCTCAAAATCCATTCAAGTTCAACTGTTTCGGTCCTATCCTAATATCACCTGACCTAGGACTCATATGGACTCTTATCTATCACACAGAATCTGAACTCATGGGAAGCCCCATTTTCAGCTACATGTTTTGCCAGAGCATTGCACAAATACTGTATATTAATACAATAAATATGTTCCCTAATACGTTCTCTCAACCTCCGATTGCTCTTCCCAACATAGAAGGATGAACAGTAAATACAATGAGCCAAATATACAATATCCTTCATATTACAATCAGCCCTAACACTAAAACTAAATGTAATACCAGTGTCTGGGTTAGCAAAGCTATTACTACTGTCAATGTATGTACAGTATCTGCAGTCATGGCAAGGAAAGGTACCAGGGGTCCCAACCACTGATCTAGATTTCCTAATTTTATCTGGGTAGCATAACATCCTTTTCAGATTTGTATTATTCTTAAAACCAAATGCCGGATGTTCTCCTATGGTACCCTTAATCTTATCGTCTGTGAGTAATATAGGCCATTGCTTCCTAAACAGTAAGGCCTTACTCTGTTTAGGCAATTTGAATTCTGTATCAAAGCTCAAAAAAATAATTTACTTAGCCACACTCACCCAGTATCTCCACAAGATTATTCCAAAGGGAATCCTTATGTCTGCTAACTCATTACACTCAAAAATATTTTCCCATCTTCCTCTTTCTTCCCCATCTCACCTTCAACATTTGCAGCCTGCCTGAGAAAGAAATTCTTTGGAGTCTTCTTAGGGTATAAAAATATCTATGCAAACAGTTCCAAGCAAAAATCCTAAATATTCTAGACTTTGTTACATATTTGGGAGCCATTCATATACCACCCCCATTGTTTCTTTGTGAATTGCTTATCCAGTCTCCCTTCACACTCCTTTCTAATCTCCTCTGATTGATTCCTATAGTTATCATGCAATATTTTACATGCCTTAGTAATTATTCCTTTTTTAACAGCAGCTTTTGTTCTAGAGTCTACTAAAAACTCTACCAGTGCTGGTCTTTCACTTAACATCCCCCTGTTTCTTTCTAATTGCCTATACTCTGATATCAGTCTTTGACAGGGAAGGCAATCTCTAACCTGCAGTCCAAATTAATTCTTGGCCCCTTGCCATTCTGTTATCTTTCCCTGTCCAGTTATTTGCTCCTAGTATCATGGTTCCTTTGTCAGTTTTCTCCAGTAAATTCCAGCCCCCTCTTGCCTATTCTCTGTATCCCTAATTTCAATCATCCCTATTGGCAAAATCTCTTTTCTCCATCACCGTGTTAGCTTAGTTCATAGAATACTTTCTGCTACTTTATGAATATAATATTAGGTATGGTTATTGTTACTCTTCTTAAGGATCTGCATCCAAAATCTCAGTCTCTTCTTGTTTCTTGAGCGTCCCCGTTTCATCATAATCTCTTTATAATGTGAATTATAGTTTTCTGCTTGTGCTATATGTAGGAGCCTTAACTTTGTAGCTCTGAAATACCCCATTCAAATCAGGTAATCCCAAACCACCTTGTTCTATTGGAAGTATCAGTTTATTCCACTTGACTCTTGCCCTCTTCCTCTGCAGGTAAAATCCTTCAGCTCTTTTATTAATTGCTGTCCACAATTTCTTCTCTGGTTAATAAAAATATGCCTGAACTGTGTATAAAACCAAAGGGACTATTTTTTTTTACTGTTTGTATCTTGCTGTCCATATCCTTAAAACAGAACTTCCATTTTTCTGTTTCTGTATTATCTTTTGTTTAGTCTCTTTTCACATATTCTTAGCTGCTAATAAGAATAGTTTTAATCCATACTGATAAGTACTTCATTTTATCATATCCCTATAAATATGGGTATTGCTGAACCAATTTGTGTTTGGGTACGTAGTTTACTACTGCTGTCTTTATTTTCATTAATTTTGCATCCTGATAAGAATAGAAACTGTCTCAGAATGTTCCACAACACTGAAATATCCTTTTCTGGTTTAATCAGGTAAATAATGACCTACTCATTGGTACACATTTAATTAATAAAGCCTTTAAAAAGAACAAATGTGGAGCAGTTCATGATTCTGAATCACCAATTTTTCACCTCCCCTGAAGAAAAAACTTAGAAGGGCACTGGGTGGAGAGGTGTCCGCTCTACTACCAAATACATTGGTAGAGTTGGACCTTGACACCCAGCCAAACCCACAGCCCATTACAACTAATGTGATGACTTATGTAGCAACGTACACAGAGAAACACCACACAACAAAAGTCAGCAAAAGGTGACAGTAAAAGCAGGCTGGCTAATTGAAGGCAAGAAAAATACCATTCCAAGAATTGATAAATATAACATCACAGTATCACATTTGGGGGATTGTGGTTTGATAGATATCATAGAAGCGTTTTTTTCAAATTAAAATCTGATGATGTTAAGTAATTAATTTTTCTTTCTTATTTTCATGTTTTGACCGGGGAAGGAGAGTGGGGGTATAGAACCCCTTATCAGCAGAGGCCTGTGGAGAAAAGCTCCATTGGTACATTATGATAGAAGATGAAGTGTAAATTAACACATCTTTAGCCATGTAGTATTATAAAATGATAAAGAGTATGAAATTTAATTGGTTCACATTGCACAAAAGCATGTATATACTCACACTGGTACAATCATAATAACATGCTGAAATAGAATATATTACATATAAGCATTTTAGTGGAACATTTGTAAACATGGATATTAACTGTATAAATGCATGTATTAAATAGGAGGTAAGACTAGATATTAGAATTAGGATAATGCACCCTTTGGAGGTAAGAGTAGTTAGTAAATTATAAGCATAACAATGTTAGTTGTGGACAGTAGTGACAAGAACTGTTAGTCTAACAGTACAGAGATATGTAGTTACAAGATACTTATATACATTTTATTTACAATTGAGTCTTTGCTGTTTATTACTAAGGTTCAACTGTTTTAAGGAGGAACAAAATGTTTGAAAGTGGTGATAAGGGAGATGGTTGTTTGTGCTAGTTAGGATGGTGAGGAGGAAGAGCATTTTAAAGTAGACAGTTGGTTAATGATTCTTAGTGGTAAATGTAGTGAGTGCTATAGTTTTGGGGTATGAATGGGCAGAGGGCTTCCCCTGCTGAGTTACTATCTTTGTGAGTGGATAGTAAGGCTTTGTTTGTTGAATGTAGGCGTGGGTTGGAGGATACTTTTTAGGCTGGAATATTTTTTGGGTTTATGTGCAAGGTTGTAGACTACAGCAAGTTGTGAGTAGCTGAAGTGATAAGGAAGTTCTTGTCTGTTGTTTCCTGAAGGCAGTGCAGTAAGAGTTCCTTTAAGGGAGGTTGCAAGCAAACCTGGCAGTTTTGTTTGTATGTGAAGACATACAAAAAAAAACTGCCCATTTCCTCACCAACTGGGACACATTCTCCCATGAGGGATGCCATTTTACTGTGCTCTTTTTGACCTTTCTCTCTGACCTGATTTGAATGCCTCTGCCTGCTCTCTTCTTTCTAGTCCTCCCTATGATACTGCTTCACAGATAAGCACCCTATGAATGGGTCATCCTTTCATGATTAGCCATTGTTCTCTGACCCCCTGTGGCTTCCTTCCTTAAGAAACAACATTTTATTCATTTATTTATTCTTTAATTGATTGACTGACATTTGATTACCAGCAAACTCCAGTTGGGTAGGTTGCAATTTTCAGTGGAAGCTCAGAGAGAAAAACTCGAAAGTATTACAAAACATTTTGAGAACAATAATTTTTACAATTTTCAGAAATACTGCCCAACAACCGAAAACACTTCAGTACACCCATCTGAGGGGATTACAGTTCTGAAGGGGTCATTTACAGTACCAAATACACCCACTGCAAGACTTTCTACATAGGAAAAACAATCAATAAATTCAGAACCAGAATAGCTAAGCACCTTCATGACTTCCGGTACTTCAACCAAACGAACCTCCTGGCAGTGCACGCAAAGGGACAGACCAGAAACAACATTTTCTGCTTCTACATCCTGGATCAGATCCTAAAGATACCACTCAATGGCAGTTACAACAACCTTTTAGAAAACAGGGATTTGACTTGGAAAATACGACCCAGGACAAGAGAACATCCTGGACTTAACACCATGGACTCCATTATACCAGTGCTCAATCTAAGGAAAATGGACCTTGAGAAATCCCACCGATGATCCACCTCGGGTCTATTAGCTAAGTAACTTTTAATCTCTTAATTTTAATTTATGTTTATCCTTCCATATAATTATTAACTTTTAAAAGCATGTTTATACTGATTATAACCTTTAATTGATTACTTACAGACACTTAGTCACTTATCCTGATCTTATTTCTGCATTTAAGGTTCTATTACAGATTTATTCTTTACCTAAGCTCGGTCCATCTTCACTTTCTTCCAGTACGTCTTTACTAAACCCGGAACTTCCACCCACTAGGATCCAATTTCACTCTATTAGCTCTCTCCTGTTCACTCCCTTTTCGTTCCATCTCCGCACTCAGGCACTGCGTTCTACTTGGCAGTACTATAATAGCCCATCTAATTCCACACACCAGCAAGCTTTAAGTTCTCTTTAACAGGACCCCCCCCCCCTGCTGATTCCCAGCTTTGTTTTTCTCCCTGACTGTCCTGTACTGTATTTTTATTTCAGTTTATCATACGACTCTTCCCACTACGTCCTGCACTATTTGAGTCCTTTCATAGGTTCATATGTAGGTACTAGGCTATTGGCCATAGGGCCCATATAAGCCTAGCCAAAAAGGTACCCTGGCTTTCGCCACCCAAGAAATTTATTTACCTGTGCCCCTGACGAGTAGAGCCACAGAAGTGATCTCTGGGGTGAATTTCTATTTCCCATCCAATCATCAAGATTTTTCTTGAAGAGTGCTAATTAGGAGCTTTGTTTGATATAGATAGGTAGTTTGATCCAGAGTATGGGAAGTCTCTGGGACAGGAATCTATCCCGCCAGCTTGTTCTGTTTATTGTGGTGACAAAGTTTAGGCCCCTAGAGCGTGTAGCTCGGAGGAATTGGGATTTCTTTAAGTGGAGCATGTCCAACAGCTCTGGGTTTGACATAGCTTTGTATGTTAGGCAGAGATCACCTCTGAGTAGGCGATATGCTACAGAGTAAAGCTGGAGTTTCTTGAGACGGTCTGTGTAGGGCATCTGTTTGAGGCCAGTAATCCTCTTTGTGAGGTATTTCTGCGGCCTTTCCAGTTGTTGTTGATGTCTTGTGAGGTACATACCAAAAGGGGCGTTGTACTAATGAGTGATGAGTAGAGGGGAACAATGACCTCTTTTTTCCTGGATGAGAAACCTTTTGTGATTAGGTGTGCCACGTAGAAGGGTTTCCTGACTACTGTGGTGATGTGATTATCAAAGGAGAGACTACTGTCCACCTGTGTCCCAAGGTCTCATCACACTTTCAGTGTTAAGTAGACTACTGCCTATGTGGTATTTCATGGGTACAGAGTTTTTACCAAAAGGGATGACAATGCACTTTTTGGCATTGAGCTTGAGGCCATGGCTTTGACACCAGGCATCTGTCTCAGCGAGGCCCTTTTGTTGGAGGTCCACATCTTTTGGAGTTTTGATTATGGCTCCTAGTTTGCGGTCATCTGTGAACTTCATTAGCCAAAGACCTTCTGTGTTAGCCTGTACTTCAGAGAAGTAGATACCAAACAAGAGAGGACCCAGGACTGAACCCTGTGGTACTCCACTTGTCACTGGTCCGAAGTTGGATTTGGAGTCTGCTACTTTCACAGTGTGGGTTCTGTCAGTAGCCAGTTGGCAACTCATCTTGTGACATAGGGATTTATACCTAGTTTAGTGAGTTTATCTATAATTCCTAAATGGGGGATGGTGTGGAAAGCCTTGGCGAGATCTAAATAGGCTGTGTGAACCACCATACCCTCATCTACGGCTTTGTTGACTGCTTCAAAGAAGTCTATCAGGTTTAGGAGACATGATCTGCCTTTTACAAACCCGAACTGGGTGTGGTCCAGAGTTGGAGATTACCAATGTCTTTGTTTATAAGTTCCGTGATGATACGTTCCATGGCCTTGCAGACCAGGCTCGTCAGTCTAATGGGGCGGTAGTTCCCGGGGTCCATGGTGGATCCCCCTTTGTGGAGTGGTATAACCGTTGCTGTACGCCATTCAGTGGGCACAAAGCCTGAGGTGAGGCTGTGATTGAACATGGTACTTAGCTGGGGTGCCAGTTCGTTCTGTAGTTCATGTAGAACACAGCCTGGGATGTTGTCATTTCCTATGGATTCTGTGTTCTCGACTTTGGAGAGTGTGTTTTTTACCTGTGCAGCCATGGTTACAGGAACTTTGCATTCGTCCGGTATAGAGATGGGCCTTTTAGGGGGTGAGAGAGGGCTAATGTTACCGCTGAACCTATCTGCCAGGATGTTGGCAATATTAGTTGGTTCTGTATATTTAGTTCCATTGTGCTGTAACTCAGAGCAGATCTGAGTTTTGCCATTGAAATTCTTGACATAGCTATAGAATGCTTTGTGGTTGCCAACTAGTTAGCCTTTAATTTCCACTGCCAAGCTATATCCAAATGACCCACGTTCGATAGATTGGTTAACATTGTTTCCTACAGATTAGAATCTGCCGTAACTACTTCATTTTGTTTTATAACATACGTGCTTTTTTTCCCTTGAGTCTTATTTATTATAACTTTTAAATCACTGTAGCATTCCACTGCTCCCCACCGGTTGTTACACGAGTATGATTAATTTTTCAATCAGTGTATTTTTTTAGTATAATTAATCTTTTGATCGGTTTAATTTTATTAGTTTAATTTTTTTATACTTAGGGTTACAACCTGTCCCACTTTGCGAGGGACAGCCCCTCTTTGGGCAGTTGTGTCCTGACAAAAAATTTAAAAAATGGCAAATGTCCTGAGATTTTAAGATAAAATTATTTCCTATATTTTATGTAATAGTTGCATAAAACAGTTATTCTGTATCTAAAATACCTAAATGTTATAAGAAACAGAATAAGCAACTAAAATGCTACAAGAATAAGCTTTTATTTAGACAAAAAAGTTAAGTTATATCCTTTGTACTGACTGTGGGTATGTGTCGGCCTGTAAAATCTGATGTTTATACCAAAAATGTCCCACTTTGGCCACTTGAAAAGGTGGCAACCCTATTTATACTGCCTAATTGGGACAGCCGGGATAATCCGAATAGCACAGTTTCTCAAGGACTTTTAATGTTATTTTAACCACCCACCGGCCCTCAACTTTCCCTTTTGGTAAAATCCCCAAGGTTAAGCTTCATCGTAAGTCCAATCTTCTTCTTCTTCTTCTTTCGGTTTTTCCCGGTTACGGGTCGCCACAGCAGATCTGTCCGCTCATGATTGGCAGTGGAGTTTTACTGTGTCGAGTTGCCAGCCCGGCGCTCTACTGGTTCAAAACACTTTCGGCAGGTCCAGGGATTTCTATCTATGTCTTTAACTAGCCATCACCTTATAAGCCCTTATTTTACACACCCACACCATGTTTCTTAGCCAGACCCAGTCACCATGTCTATTTATTCCCATAACGTACCCCCATAAGCTAAACACACACAAAATCGGTACATCCCCCATCCCTGCTACAACTTCTTTTAATTCTTAAAATATTGTATATCCCAGTTTTTCTGTACCCCCTGCAAGCAGAAACTCCCCCTCCCCCAGCTATGTTCTTTTTGATGCCAGACTCCAAACACGCCACTGTTCAATCATTACAAGCTTCCACCTTAATACTATGCCCTGTATGTGTGTTCGTTTGGTGGAAAATAATAATGTTTTTTAATAGTTAATTAACGTTTTATAAGTACACCTGAAGAGGCCCTAAAATAAGCTCGGCCCCCCTGTTTAACGCACTTCGCCCGCCACCACGTCTAATAATGACCCTCCACGTTTCATTCACTACTCGGACCTTATGTATTATATGCTGGATTAAATGTGGACTTAATTTGGTCTTATTCTGTTGATTTTTTTAATTACACCAGACATGAAAAGCCAAAAGCATATAAACGTCTTTTAAGGACGTGTACTTTTTTTTCTTATACTTTCTGGTAATGAATTTGTAAACATTCCTGATGAAGGGACCGAAGGCACCCACCAACTTCAGCGCTTCCTGTATAATAAATTGGACATATTACCCTAATAAAAAGGAGCAATTCTACCACTTAAACTGCTCATAGTTATTTGGACATGGAAGCTTCACTACATGGATCAAAAACAATGTAGCTTTATTCTGGTACCTCTGATTTTCACTTTGCAAGGAACATCTAGGGGATGTTAGAATTAATTTGGATAGTAATTTAACTTTATAGAATGGGATCTGCGAAATGTGTGCTTTAATGTTTAGTTATTAGTATGTGTGTTTTATGTATATATATATATATATATATATATATATATATATATAGATATACATACAGATATATATATATATATATATATATATATATATATATACATATATTTTAAAAATATTTTATATAAATGAAACATTTTGACATGTGTGTTTAATGTACGGTAAATGTCTCATTTTGCATAATTTATTGATTTAATACATGGGGAATTGGGATAATTGATTTATTGTAGCACTTGGTGTATAAATGGGATGGGCTGATATTATTTGAATTATTCCTTAGAAGGCGAAAAGCCGAGGTACCAGAATAAAGCTACATTGTTTTTGATCCGTGTGGTGAAGCTGCGTCCTGGAGGTTTTTTTTTTAATGGTTCATTGCCCGGCAAGCCAGCGCGTAAAACTCTACTGCCAATCATTAACGGACCGGAGTTCCGCTGTGGCGACCCCTAACCGGGAAAAGCCGAAAGACACAGTTAGTAAGACACCCTGGCAACAATATTTATGTTATCTGGAAAAACTTTTAGAGAATTTTCAAAAGGTTATGAATGTTTTTTTTTTTCTTTAAACAAATCACAATGTAAATTGGAATGCTTTGACAAACTAGCAGTGAAGTATGAGAGCAAATCAGGACATGTATTCTTCATTCAGCAAGTTTTTTTAACAATATGTATGCAAGAACGGAAACAATTTTTGTTAATAATTGATTGTTTCATGTAAATATATGTGCTAACTTTAAATAAAGTACAAGGACAGCCTTGAAGGGCTAAACAGGGCATCCTCAATACATCACAAATTACATAATAAAGCCCGATGCCCCCAACACAACGATTGGAGGATGACCCTGGGCACACACCAACGCTTTACAATAAATTGAGCTGTACGTACACAAACTAAACTAGTGCTGAGCAAGTGCTCAAATGATTTCCAATAAAGATTAAATGGAAAGAAGAAGAAATGAGCTTTGTGGTTTCATTAATATAAGCTTTCTGGGTTCTTTCCAGCTAAGATTTTTCTCTTGATTTTTACAGGTTAAGGTGGAGCGACCCTAGCGACTGCCTCCTAGGAGATAGTTTCAGCCTCCTAGCTTTTTCCAAGATGGCTGCTTTTCCCGAGCGCTCTGCTGCTGATACAGCTTATTATAGTAATGAATTCAAAAATAACTCAGTTTCTGACTCTAAAAGTAAGTCGGATAATAGTTTAAGTCCTCCTGATCCAGAAAATCGAAAAATGGAAGGATGCCATGATCTCAAACAAGTGGATACCAGAGTTGTGTTGGACTGGGCAGAAGAGATGGATCTGTCATCGCTAACTGCCACTGAGACTTTTGAAATGCAACTGAATTCCATACATGATGCTGTTCCTCTCGATAATGAAGGTAGGAATATAATGACTAAAAAACCTTTTACAGACTCACAGTCAAACAAAAATGTTAAAAAGGACAGTAATTTACTCTTGTATAGGGAAAAAATGGTTTTAGAAGGTGAAATCACCTCAGGAAGTATTCCCGCCAAAGCTAGAGCCGTAGACAATCGCGAAACTGCGAATACGGCCGCTTTCTATAATACAAAATCCTCTGAAGAGAAAAAAGAACGGGCACAGGTTAAAAAGCATACAAATGATTCAGATATATAAAATAATACATTATTCAAAGCTAAACAGCCTATTTTCACCAGTAATGAATTTACTTTTTCACAAAATACTTCAGGGAAAAAGCGCTCTACTTTAAGCGCTGATAATGACATTAATGACAGGAAAAAGCACAGAAATGAGACAAGTGAACCTCTGTTAACACCTGGAAATGTTTCAGATATAATAATTGATAAACAGGCACATTCAGGAAAGGATAATGGTCTCAATACAGAAAACAAAAATAGCGCAGATTTTGAAACCAAAGACAGGGCTTTTCCTATAAAAGATATCCCAGATTCTGACAGGAATTATGCAGGTGCGCTGAAATTTAGAATGCAGGATTCAGGAACATCAAACAGAAGGCCACGCACAGTACCTAAGCCCTTGATAAGGATAATGACATTATCTTCAAATAACATAAGCAAAAAAATAATATGGAATGACTTAATTAAACCTATTGGTTTGTCACCAAAAGACATTTGTGCAATAATACATATAGGGACAGAAAGTCATGCGGATGTTGTATTTGAGACTGCAGAAGCTGCGCACATTTTTCACACAGCGTTTTCACAGAAACAGCAAAATAAACAATCTCCCTGGAACTAGACATTAATCTAAAGAAAAAAATAATGATTCAGTTCAGAACTATTTTCGCCACAGAAGAAGAAATAAGAGAATACCTGACACAACACTGTGCTGAAGTGTATGCAATAAGCAAACATCTAGAAAAAGAAGCAGAAGGAATATGGGATGCTTCCTGGGAAGTGTGGGCGGCTTTGCATGTCAAAGAAAAAGGTGTACAACATTTGCCAGGAGTTTGCTTTATATCTGGACAAAGAGGAACATTAAAATATGCAGGGCAACCTAGATCATGCTACTTTTGTGGTGATTTTTCACACGTAGTCACTGAATGTCCTCTAAGAAAATGTACCAAATGTGGATCGAAAGAGCATTTTACTAGATCCTGTACAATTAAATGTCAGCACTGCGCAGGAGAACACAAATGGGAAGACTGTCCAACTTTTTTTACTAAAACAACAGAAATAGACTTAACATCAAAAGCAATTAAACCGGATTTGGACACTCTGAATCATCCTTCTTCTCTACCTCGTTCCCTTAAAACAGGTACATTAGAGAATAATGAGGGTTCAAGAAAAGATAATATACAGGAAACTGCAATAGCAGAGACATTAAAACAGCAAGAACAGCAGATGGACATGACTTGTGAAAGTATAAATATTGACCCACCAAACCCGGTGATAAACAGGGAAGAGATTCAGGACAAACAAACAGGCAAAGACTCTGTTCACATAAATCCTTCTAACCCGGTGACAAATTTAAGGTCCTCAAAACATTCGGACAACATACAAACTAAGGTAATAACTGATAAACCATCTACAATTATTAAGGGAAAGCAGATTAAAATAAGGTCTGTCTCAGCAAATTCAGCTGCACCAAACACAATCCATATAGATGATGACACTTTTAATTCAGATACATCTGAAGATGAGTCAAAATCAGTATATTCAAATAGTACTAACAAAAAAAATCATACCTTCACATGGAATAAGGTAACCAGCAAAAATGCCAAAGGTAAGCAAAAAGAGGCACTAAAGATAAAAGGCAAACATATTATTAGCAATGGTTGATTTTTCCATCCTTTTCTGCAACATCAATAGTATGCTTTCTATATACAGAAGGTTATTGATTTTTGAATGGTTTGTGATGTTGAAATATGACATGATCTGCTTATTAGATACTGGTATGTTAACTGATGAACAAATGATGCAATGGAATGTATTATGTGCAAAACAAACAGTATGGTCTAAAGGCACAGATAAACATTCTGGCATTTTATTAATGAATAATTCTAATAACCTAATTATTTGCGATGTCTTACATCTAATACCAGGTAGATTGCTATTGCTGGACATTAAAATACAAGGACAATATGTTAGACTTTTCTTGATATATGCTTATTTAGAATCAACAGAGAGAAGTAAAATGTTCAACTTGATACAGCATTATTTACTAATTGATTACCCGATTGTTTTTTGTGGTGATTTCAATTCACACTTAAATGAAGGGGGTAAAAGTAAGAACAAGGATGTGAGAGATTGTTATAGAGTCATGAATACAGCGTCATTACAGATTATACAACCAAATGATTACACGTACTTCCATGGTTCAAGCACTTCTACAATAGATTATTGCTGGCACTCAATGACACTTATGTGTAATAATCACACATCTGAATTTCTATCATTTACAGATCACAAATGTATGCCCTATACTTTTGGAGTTAAAACAGAAAAAAATAAAGGTAAAGGATTTCCTAGACTAAATAATTCTTGTCTAAACACACAGAAATGGAAGGAGATAGTGGAGGAATTATGGCAAGATCACACTACTTTAAAAGAAATATATGACTCAAAATCACAATGGTGGTTGGACTTTAAGGACAAACTCTTAGACAGATATAAGTGGTACATGACCTTTTATCATAAAAGACTTAAAAAAGAAACATCAGAAATATACACATTATTTCAGAAACATGTCAATAAGGATGCAGACAAAGCATTACACTATTTAAGAAAGTTGCATCAATTGAATTTTAACAAGAGTAATTACAAAATTAACTAATTTAAAATTCTCATTAAAAGGCAGAGGAGAAGACATACTGCCATACATTGGCAAGAAAATACTAAACAAAGAATCCCACATATACTGTTTGAGAAACAATAAAGGGAAACTAGTTAATGGCAAACAGGATATTTTAGAAGTAGTAAATCAATATCTAACAGATTTATATAAAGGTAAGGAAACAGAGTCAATAATTTGGAACATTCCTAAAATACCAAAAACTTTCTCATTACATTTAGATGCTCCCATACAGTTAACAGAAATTAAAAATGCAATTTCTAAAATGACATAAAAATACACGGTACCAGGGAAAGACGGAATTACATACAATTTTTATAAAATGTTAACAGATAATCAATTACGAGACATAGTTGCAATTTTTAATGAATGGCTTATGGAAGGGATAAATAATAAAGAAATATTAAACATTGCTTTACACTTTATTTGGAAAAAGGGAAGTAAAGATCTATTAACAAACTGCAGACCAATTGCTTTATGCAATACAGACTATAAATTATTCTGTAAAATACTACAAGAGAGACTTAGAAATAAAATGCATTACTTAATAGATTTGAATATTTTTGGCATACCAGGCAGATCGATAAGAGAACTTTTGCACACTCTGAAAAACATAACCAAATATGTACAAAAGTCATCTACAGCTGTAATGTTATCATGCGATATAAGCAAAGCTTTTGATAATATCTCACATAAAACATTAGCAGATGTAATAGAACAGTATGGTTTTGGAATTTTCTTCAGAAAGTGTATCAATTCAATCCACAACAACACACAAATAATTCCAGTGATCAATGGATGGACAGGCAAAATAGTAGCAATGAAAAATGGGATGAGGCAGGGATGTCCACTAAGTACCTATCTTTTAGCCTTGATGACAGGAGCTATTTTTTACAAATATAGGAGTATAACAAAAGTGTCTCCTTTTTCCTTTTTATGTCAAAATGTTGAAGTCCCAAAAATATTCTTTTACGCAGATGATATCACTATTGTAGCAGAAAATTACAAAGCTTTAGAGATAGATTTAAATATTCTAAAAGGAATAATAAGGAATATAGGATTACAATTCAATACAGAGAAATTCATGGGATACACTAATAATACTGACAATACACATCATTTAACAGATGTCATCTTTTCACAAAACGGTATACAAATACTGGGAATACCATTTGGCAATGAACAATACATAAATACCAAATGTAGAGAACTATTGGAAAAAACATGTAATAAGCTGAAATTTTGGAATACATTTAACTTATCCTACATTAAAAAAGTTTATTTACTTAATGGGTCTTTTCTCAGCAAACTTACACACACTTTTGCAATACATTTTTTTCCAACACAATGGAGCACACATTTATTAAGCGCAATTTTTAGATTCTTCTGGAGAACACATATTAATCCAGTTAAAAGGGGAATTCTATATGCCAGCAAACATCAAGGAGGTTTGTCTTTGATACATCCAACTTTGTTTCTCCAGATAACATATTTACATTTAGTTTTTAAGTTTTTGAAGAATCAAACATGTTCTTTAGCAGGAAGAATGCTATCACTTAATGACAATAGATTTTGGTCAGCCTGCAAGGCAGGCAAAAGAATAAACACTAACAACAACAATGAGTATAAAGATATTCAAATGGTGGTTTTAAGACACAGAATTCATACTCTTAATAGACAAGATACACAAAAGCAATGGTACAAACAAACATTACAGAGTCATTACTTAATTAATGCTTTTGAAAGTTATACAGTTTTTAGACTAAATGGTTTAAAAAATAGATTCGTAATATCCAGGAAAATCCCGCAATGGGGAGATTTTATTTGGCGCTGTAGTCTTAACAAATTGCCACTAAGAGCTGCTTTTGTATATAAGGACTTTGACTACAGAAAATGTATGAGGAAAGAGTGCAATGATTTAGAGACTGCTGAACATATTTTCATTAAATGTCATAGAGTTAAATTATTCTGGTTTAAAGTTAAAGAAATGTATTCTGTTTCACATCTTTTTCCCTTGACTATTGAAAAGCTCTTATTTGCCAACTATAATCAGTACTGGAATACAGAAATAAAAAGAACGGACTTATTTCTACTAGTGGCAATGCATATCCTATGGATGGCCAGATGCGTGGAGGCGAGAAATGGGAAACCCTTGTCTACTAGACACATGTTGCAAAGACTAAAAGAAAACTTGAGTTATAGACAATGGACAATGACTACAACTGATAACAACAAGATAAATAATTTGTAATATAGTTTTTTCATTAATCTAATATAAATAATGTATATAATAGAAATGTTAAAAGTACTACTGAAATCCTTTTAGTTAAGCTTTTTTAGTTAGAAAATGTATTAATTACTCACATACCATTTATGTAATACTGTAACAGATCATATTTGTACATATTTGTAAATAGTTATACTTATATTTTTTCAATAAAAAAATGATTAATCCTAGGAGCTACACATTCCCAGCAGAACGACAGAATAGGTGAAGGGATCTTCACGAGAGCTTCATAGAAGGTTCCACCCTACACACAGACTGAACCCAGCGGCCGCACCACTTCAACTGCAGCTGCAGGAAGAGCACCAACACCTGGACAACGTGGCAGAACTGAGCAACAGATAAAGCTAAAATCTGGGACCAGCTCCTCCGATTCTCCCATTCCGTGCATATTAATTCTATTGAACGTAACTTTGCTGAAAAATAGTAACAAATTCTCTTCCTTTGCCCGACAATTGAAAAAAATAATATCTCTTTAACTAGGATTTAACAAATAAACCATTTTTACATCCAATTAACCTCTTAATAAGTTCACATTTACAGGGCAAGATCGGATATACTCTGCCACCTTAAAGGAGGGTTAGTGAGTGGCTTTTCTGTTTAATTCTTTTGAGTTTTTCCCTCCACCAGGGAGGGTTTAGCTTGCTCAGCTGATACACTGCTTTTAAACATATTAAAATTTTCAAAAATAATAAAAAATCTACAGTTTAAATAATTATACAAAATGAGACATAATGTGACAACATTGGTTAAGAACAGATGCAAGGTATATGATAATGATTTAATATTTAGAGAAATTAAACGTAAGCTAGTGTAATATAAACAGGAATTGCAATATGAAGTGAGAGAAAAACATAATTATGGCATATTTAGAAAGAGTCAGGGAGAGAAATGGAATGAACTAAGGATGTGAGTGAAGAAAGGAGAATAAGGAGGTTTAAGGTATGAATAGGTACTTGTTCATAACCAGGGATATAGTTTTTCCCTGAGGCTGAGCAACAACAGAGCCACATACTGGCTAGAAAGTCTTTCAAAATGGTTTAAATGTAATGGAGGGAGAGTACTGACTTGATGGATATAAGTAAGAAGTTCCAGGCCATAGCAACATGGTATGAGTACAGACCATTCTCAGCAAATTTCATAGATTTGTGGACAGAGAGGAGTTTTGGTGATTAGACTGTAATGACCGATTAGGAACATAGTGTGCAGAATGGTATTTAGTGCTGAACAAGCAGATGCTGGATAATGTTATAGGTGATAAGAAGCTGTGCCTGTGTTAGTTGATAGGATGGTTCTAACCAATTTAGGCTTTTTAATGCTATACTGTGGTGAGCTCTAAAAGGGGTATTTGCTGCAAATTTTTTTGTGATGCCTAGAGCTAAGTAGTGGCAAGTACAGTTTTAGTTGCGTTGGTGAGAACGTTTTTGGCTCTTAAATGCATACCTAGTTTTTGATTATTTTTTAATGCAGTTTTGTATATGCAGGTAGAATTTAAGATTATCCACTATCATCCCTTATAACTTGGTATGAGAAGTGAATTCAGTGCTTGTATTATTAAGAAAGAGACTATTTTAAATGTAGTTTTTCTTGAGAGAGGGATTTGGGGAAAACATATTTTTTTTGGGGGGGGGTGGAGCATGACGTAAGTTACAAAGCCATGTTTCAGTGGCTTTTAAAGCTTCCTGAGTAATATTTTTGGATATGTGCGTGGTTGTGTGATATGCATATGAGTTTGGAATCATCTGTGTATTGTATTAAGGAGGTCTTTTATGTGGATGTGTGGAGAGTGTTAGTGAGAATGTTAAAGATAAGGGGACCAAGGATAAAACTTTGTGGTACACTGGTAGTGACAGGGAGGTATGGCAAAAGAGAGGAGTGCTATTTTACTGACGGATACCTGTTGGAAAAGTAGCTTTTGAACCACAGAAAGGTGAACACCATTTTAATTTTTACCTACTGTGCAATAACCATGCATGATAATACTTGTTTTTTTGGCAATGATTGCTGATATGACCATTGTATAATTAAAAGTGTATGTAATCCTAATAGATGTAAGTTCATATCTGATAACCAGTTCTTGCATTTAGCTAACAACTTGATACTGTTAAGTATGTATTTGTATATATCTTCTATCTAATCTTTATTTTGAGATTGCTTTACTGTTTTCCAAGGTCTAGCTTCCTGTAAAGAGAAGACATACTTAATATTATGTATATAAGGCTGTACATTAAATCTTTAAATTCCTCTTCTAAATCTGTCCACATGCCCATTTGTGATCTTGCAGTTGCCTTACTGAGCAATACGCGTATCATGCCCTTCCATTTGGGCATATTAGCCAGAGTCCTGAATAAGATATAATTAGCCTAATGTGCTTTGCCTTATAGTATGCCTCCAAATGTAGTAGTCCCAGCCTATCTTTTCCTTTGTCATAAATAGTCTTTCCTACTGTACTGTTTCTCTTTTGTTATCCCAAATAAACTCCTTAATTTCGTTTTTCATGTTCTTCCATATCTGATCTGTCAGTTGATACATATAAACCGGAACTACATATAGAACCAGCCAGATCAAAAACATCTGTACTGCTTATATCTCATTGTCGATGTCCATAAATCTTTCTTTCCATAGTCTTATCTTCAATAATCTCATCATGTAGTAATTTTGAGGATTTTCTTCACACATTTATATAGTTGCTTGCTCAACATCCCATTTAATCCAAATTCCCAAGTATCTCATCTTGCCATGATGCCACAAAAAGGGGAAGTTTTGTACCAAGTCAAATGTTGGGGCATAATTAATTACTATAGTCTTTGTTTCTGCTTCACTTCATATTGTGCTATACTTGTAAAATATATTTATCAAATAAAATATTAATATCATGTTCCAGGTTGGTAACATATATTATGTCATCAGCAAAAAGGGCTATTTTCTCATTTACTGTTCAGCATTTATATCCAGTTGTATTTGATTTCTTGTTTCTCTGGCTAATGGCTTTAAATACAAAGCAGATAATAGTGAAAGTAGATACCTAGTTCCTAGTGCCTAGTTCCTCTTATAAGACTAAATGCTTTAGACAGCTCATCACAGCAGTTCAGCCTAGCTTGAGCTGCTCTGTAGATGTTGCATTTTAATGTTATTTATTTTTATAGAAACCCAAACGAGTCAAAAAACTCTCAAGTTTGCAGCTCATTCTGCCAGTTGTTTTTTCCACATCCAAACCTCTTAACATTGGTGTATTGTTATTATTATCATCATCATCATCATTCAGTGCATCTTTCTAACTAATAATTGTTCTGTTAATGTTGTCAATACTTGCATAGCTTCTATAAACCTGCATTCATCCAGAGCTATTGTTCTTTTTCCAGAATTGTCGTAAAGACTTCATAGACCTGATACAGAATCATGATGTGTCTGAGTGACCCTGTATCAAAGCGATCTTTTACCTCCTTTGGTTTAGTAACAAATACTGCCAATTTCCAAGTCAATGACACATTCCTACCTAATTGGCTTCCTTCCTTTTGTCATCTCCTTGCTGGTTGCAGGATGTTTCTCCCTTCATATTCTTGTCTGTTGTGCTCCTCTTCTGTATTCTTTTGACATCCTCTCCCATGTCCTACTGTCATTTACCTGTTCTTTCCTTCAGCTTACCAGCGTGTTTTCCCTTTCTGGCCTTCAACTGCTCTTTCCTCTTCAGTACTACTCTGCTTCTTAGCTGACTAGCCAATCTACTACCATTTTCAATACCAACTCCACCTCAGATCTTCTCCCATGAAGACCACCATTCTCCTATAGATTCCAGCATCTTCTGGCACCCCAAAGCTCCTTGTATCAATTGCCTAACAGGACATTTCACCAGCCAATCCCCCCTTCTTCCAGTTTGTACTGCTCCTATTATCCTATGCAGTTCTTGGATTTCCTCTCTTTTAGTTTTTTTTTATAACTGTAGACAATGGACTAACATCTCACCCTAGTGGAGACCGAACATTCTCTTATAGGATATTAATGTACAGGTAAAGCCTGGTTAAAAAAAAAAGGCATCTTCTTCACAGCAACATATTAAGCTGCTTTGAAGCAGAAACTTTAAAAAAAAGCAAATTTCTGCCATTTTTTATGCTTGCTAAATGCAGTTTTGCTGTTTAGCAAGCATAAAATAGCAAAAGGTAAAGAACTTGCAAAAGTAACTACAATAGCAGTTACAAGGACTTACTCCTCACTAAGAGCTGTTTAAAAATGCTGCATTTAGAGAGGTGAAAAAATGCAATTGTGTGTGGGTATGAGTGTGTGACAGAGTGAATAAGAGAAAAACAGGGAGGAGCTCAAACCTCTCAACTTCTTTCAAGAATCTGGATCTAAAGCAGCTTTTTTATCAATATGCATTATCTAAACAAAAAGAAGTATGAAACTATAAGGCTTGGCTTTATTGACTAACTGTGATAGATTCATGTGTTCATAGGTGTTTACTATGCTAACGATCATAAGGGCCTTTTTAAGCTTAGCCATGCATCCCAAATCATTGACAAGTTCTGGTATCCTGGATAACTATAAGCAGGGGCTTGGGAGGTGAAACATTTACAAACGGGGGTCTGGGAAATGAACCATTTACAGGTTGCCTGTGTCCTTTATAGGTTCATAGGTAGGTACTGGGCTATCTGCCCGAAGGCATATATTAACCCAGCCACGTTGTGCGGTATTCACTGCCCCTTTGGTTACTTCCCTAGGCCCTTGATCTAGCAGCTAGTACCCTTGGCCCCTATCTAGTAGAGCTGTTGGTATGATCCCTGGTGTGAACTTTCTGTTACCCATCCAGTCGTCAAGGTTCCTCTTGAAGAGTGATAGTGAGGGGCTCTGTTTTATGTAGATCGGGACTTTGTTCCATAGCAAGGGAAGTCTTTGCGAAGGGAATCTATCCCTCCAGCATGTTCTATTCATTGTTGTGCTGAGGTTTATATCCCTAGAGCGTGTAGCTTGAGTAGATTTGGTTTTGCTAAGATGGAGCATGTTCAGCAGTTCTGGGTTGGGCATGGCTCTGTATGTTAGAAAGAGATTGCCTCTGAGAAGGCGGTATGCAACAGAGAAAAGCCTTAGTTTTTTCAATCGTGCTGCATAGGGCAACTGTTTGAGGCCTAGGTGCCAAACCAGGGATGAATTTCCTGTTCCACATCCAGTTATCCAAGTTACAGTTAAATTGGGTTAGGGAGGAACTCTGTTTCACATAGATAGGGAGCCTGTTCCAGTGACGGAGTAGTCTTTGGGACACATACCTGTCTGTCCAGCCAACCGTATTTATATCACAGGCAAGATTTAAATCTTTAGAATGGGTAATTCTGGTGCAAGTTTGTTTTGTGGATATGCAGAAGGTCTATTATCCAAAAATAAGGACAGTAAATCAAGGTTGCAAAATCTGGGACCTGGGACAGCTGCGCTGGGGAGGGGGGTTGCAATGCTTTGCAATGCAGGATTTTTTTATTCATTTCATTACAATGATATATGAGGTGTATTCAGTAAGAAAAGTGGTTGCAATTTTTGAGCACATTTGTAATTATGTGAGTTTCCATATACATGTGAGTGTGTGTTGTCATTAAATGCTTATATAACTTATACTGTGTATGTAAAATACTTCTTTCAACAACAATTACATGTGCTGCAGCAACTTTAAAGCTTTAGGTGGAAGAACTCTTATGCATCAAAAATTAAAAAAATGTATACACTAATGAAAAGAAAATATGAAACAATTTAACAGTCCACTGTCTAAGTCCAATAATGCCCTCCAGGCTGAGTGTTATTGGGAAATAATGCCCTTCCAGGGGTGAAGAGGCCTGATGCTGCACCCTGGGTAGGGATTAATCCCCCAATAACACCCACCCTGTTAGGCAATTTTGCTTGTTTACCACCTAGCTGTGTTCTTTTATCTCAACTACTTCCGCTGAGTTGTTTAGAGTAAACACAAAATACATTAACACATACTTTAACAGCAGGTAAATAATTACCACCTAATGCATTGTACTGTCATACCCCACATTATATAATTATGCACCACTAGTTCTCCAAGTGGGGTATTTCTACAACACTCCCCCCAAAATGTAGATTTTAACTGGTAGGCAAGCAAATAACACATTTCTTTTCAGATACCTTCCAAACAAATAAGGTTGCCATCTGTCTTAAACCCAGTGAAATTAAAAATTAGGTTAAAATAGTAAATATGAAAGGCGAAACATAAAATCTATTAAGTACATATAACAATGCTGCATTTGCTTTAAACATTCAATTCATTAAGTTAAAGAACTAAAATAATAGGTCTAAGTAATTTCAAAAGATAAAGGAGTAAAAACTTTAAATATCTTTCCAAACAATGTACAAAGGCTAAAGATAAAAAATGTAATCTGCAAAGTCTACAAATCTGGATCACTATAAAGTCAACTAGTCAAGAGTTTTACACATCTATAACTCAGCAACCTAAATTGAACATGGTTCTCAATGTGAACTTAATAAAGAGTTAAAGAATAAAATAATAGAAACATTTTAAAATGCATTTTCAAAGGATCCTCTACAAGTTCTCACAAGCTAGTAGTTCATGATACTCTTACCTACTGTCACTTGCTGTAAACAGCAAAAGTACCAATTCCCACTAGCCTATCCTACTTAATCACCTATCCCTCCCACCACCTGACACTAGTAAACTGTATGGCCATACCAGATCCCTAACTCTAACCCAAAAAATTCCCACCTGGTCTTTAACTTTAAACCCCCCTACCTCCTACTCCCTAAACCTGAAGTATGCAATTGCTCCATAAACCTGAACTCCCCTTCCACTCTCTAATCCTTAAAAGTCCTCTCTCACTCCTTAAATGGGTCTATATTATATTAGCGAACACTTGAAATTGCGAACGCTATATAATCAACCCAAACACTCCAAAACTGCAAAATGTCGAACACACGGATCAGCAATTTTTTTCCCCAGGGAAAACCCAAACACAAAATAAAGTGGGGGGGCTTCGCCCACCACACCACCCTACTTAAATATACCAACACACCACAGTGGAGGAAATGGCAAAGTCCTGAAAACGCCCCAGTGATTTTTTTTCCTAGGAAAAAAATCACTGTTCCGTGCTTTCGGCATTTTACGTAAACACGTTAGACAAATCAGCGTTCGGAACTTTAAGCGTTCGCTTAAATAACAGGAACCCCCTTAAACCTAATTCCCCCTACAGATTACTCCCTAAAAATATGTTTCACTCCAACTACCTTCCATAACTGCTGTATTTACATTGCTGGAACTTAAATGTGTTTGGGCAAGGTGTGGCAGCTTCACTGTCTCTGCATGGTTGCCAAACTTTGCCCAAACTCATAATTTGATTATGAGCACAAGCAGCAACTCATCTATCTACAAGACATTTGTATCCCTGACTGCAAGACAGCTGTCTTCAAGCAGCTGAGACTTGGGCATTTCTATTAAACCAATTTTCAATTACTGTACACCATACAGAAGTCTGGACTAAACAATTTGCAGGTAATACGTGTAAGTCACTGTATAGTTAATGAGTCTGCAAGATACCAGAAGAGGAACTACAAAACAAAAATCATAAACTAACTAATTTTAATTAAAAAAAATCACAAAGGTCTTAATAAGTGATTACCCTATGGAAGTCAGCAGGATTAATGTAATTAAAAACAAATAAGCTGAAGGTGTAAATCAATTCAGCTCACAGCTTTTTCTTCTGCTTTCTCCTCTTGAAACTCAAAATTGCTACTGTTTCTTTGTAGTGTCTTTGCTGGCACTACCAGGATCTATATTTCTTTAACTCTGGTACCCACAGAAATGTGTAAAAGTGTGTAGATTCAGAGAATGGTAAATGATCATGAAATACCAGGTGCAGTGTGTTTTTCAGTATTTTTGCTTTTTTTAAATCACAGGGGCAAAACCAACATGGACACATCCATATTTACTCACCCCAGAAGGTCTTCCCTGTGCTTCTCACTGAGTGTAAAAAGCTTCCCAGCTATACAGCCAGCTACCACACCAGGGGCCCACCTTACAATATCTAATCAACAGCCATTTGCAGAAAAATCAGGCTTTAGACTACTCACTTCCCCCTTAAAATGCCAGATTGCCAAGTAAATGAAGAAGTTATTTACCTTAATGACAGACCTGCAAGAGGTAGGTACATTATTTGTAATAAAAGGATTAAGACCAGAGGCATTCAGAGTATTTATGTGAAACTTTCCAGATACTTAGCATCCATCCCTTTCTCATCTTGTACAGCATTCTACTCCATGTCTTCTGACCTTCTGTAGAAGCAATTGAGTAGTAATACAACCAAGAAGAAAAGGAAGGGGACACTACAGACTGACTATTGGAAAGATGGGCAGTGGAGGTATGTTAAAGAGGATGGAGCTGCATCCTCTTTATCTATTATTATGGAAAATGCATAACTTTCATGTCTGGTAAGAGGAGGTCCAAACCCTGTAACAAAAGTACCTAGTCCCTGTGATGCCCCTGCAGTGGCCCAGTAATCAAGGAGCCTCAAATCTCACCACTGGCAACAGTGAGGAACGTACACATTGAGAGGATGACAAGTACACACACAATAAAATGCAATTTCCCTTAAGAGCACACAGATATCACAGTCAGTCTGGGGCTGGTTTCTGTCTCTCTCCAGATCCCCAGTAAGACTCCCCACTTGCACAGCTATAGGATTGAGCTCTCAGCTGAATAGCCAAGCTAAGACCCCCACACCCTCTCTGTCCAGTCAGTGCTTCATGTCCCTGCCCAAGTGGCTGACACACACACACACACACACTTTGAGATTTGATTTATATACAAACACACAGACATTCCTGGGGAAGGGTGGCACAGGTTTACTAGCTATGCCTCCTTCTGCTCACACTATAAGGTAGTTCCAGCTGCCATAAGCCAACTTTTTATCAGCTACTTTAGGCCCTTAGTAAAGGGTGACCAATCCTACCATGTAATGTTACTATTATCTAAATCTAAATGGTAGTTTTGACCAAGCACCAGGCTATTTAGGAGTGGCCTGTACAGTGTCACCAAAATACATATGCAAGTACTCTAAAGAGCTTAAATATGTCTCACAAATATCAGCCACAATGATAGGTTCAAATATATTTAATAATATATAATAAAAGAACAATACAATACTCAGAAAACAAATGCAGTTACTTCAGAGTTCAGAATGACAGGAAATATTTAAAAACAACATTGCAGGACAGTCTCAAATAAATACAGAAAACATCTAAACTAATCTTTACTATATTCCTATCTATATCTAAAATGTATTATGCACCAAGTCTTACTTACAACATGCAGGCAGAACTGCTGATGATGGATGTTTCCAGGTCAAAGACAAAATACAAAATGCCCACAGTCTCTCTCTGAGAAAGTTCTTAAATTACTATCAAACATTACTGCTGGGTCAACTTGGATGATTTCACTCTTTGTAACCTGCCTTCAGTTCCCAGGCTAACAGAAACTAACATTTATGTGTTAAAAATGCATATCTCTCAAATGTTTGCAGAACTTGGAAGTCATAAAACAATTAAATGCTTTTCCATTTGAAATCTAGTAATTATTTCTGTTTCAAGAAAGTAGAAAAACCTCTAGCTCTAGACATTGTGTCTGCTGATGAGCTGAAACTGAGAGATAACACAATCATAAAACACTTTAATTTCAACTTTTTTTCTTGAAGTTTTGCAAGTTAACTCTGTATGTTTCACCTTCTACTATTAAAACATACATTTGCACAGGTATATAAGTTGATATACATTTCTGTTCTTTTCCAGTAGGATACACTGTGGACACATCCTTGAAGCTCAGTACTGTACAAACCCTGTTCAACACACACTTCTGTAACAGTAGTTTAATATACACCTAAAATATAGTTCTCTTACATTTGTAAGACAAGCATATGAATCATATTAATATTCACAAATGACATATGATTATTTACAAAATTCTATATAGCTGGGCTGGCAGTGTCACAGTCCCAAGTGAGATTTTCTAGGCATACATCATTATGGGAACATCCTACTTAGAAAAAAACTGCCTGAGTTTTTGGAATGAGCCTTGGATATAAATGACAGAGGTATTCCATGTTTATCATAACAAAGTTATATACAGTTAGATAATTATCTGGATACTGTGGATTTGAATATTCTCTTATCTTGTCTAGATTTAGCAAATGATACAAAAACTGGTCATTCTTGTATACGTCCTTGTAAGATCTAAGTTGTCAGTGAACAACTAACCAATGAAGTACAATCCTTTGTTAGAGTAAGTAGGGGAGAAAATGGGAAGATTGATGCTTTGGTTCAGACTCCAAAGCCCCTTTAAGCATAAAAGAGGGATTAACATAAACTGAAATTATATCTCTATGAAAATCCAAACAAGGCAGATTAACAAAAAAGCACCAAACTCAAGAGATTCTCCTGGGAGAAGTGACCACTACCAGAAAAAGTGCTTTCTAGTACATGTATTTTGGGTCCACAGTACAGGCCAGCTCAAAGAACGGGACGGTAAGTTTCTGCAACATGAAATACAAGTTTCAAGGTGGAAACATATCCTGTACAAGTGGTCTGTGGAGGAAGATTATCTTCAAAAAGGTCTTGCACACCTTAGTGAAGGCAGGGAAGAACAGTCTAACCCCAAATGAAAAACAGAGACAGATAAAAGATGGACTCCAATGGAAGCATAATTAAGATCAGCATCAAAGCTCTCAGCAAGATAGACTGATAATTATAAGGCTAGATAAAGAAAGGAGATCTAGGCCATTTGGTGTAGCCTAAATAGTGATACAAATCCAACTGTACTTGTGTATTTTATGACTAGACAGCTTTTGTAAAACAAAAAGGATCTGTACCATCCTACTGGAAAGAATATGTACCATCCTACTGTAAATGAATGAATTACTGGCAACTAATGGACCTAGAAAGACAAAATTACGTTTGATTAAATATCTGGGTGAGGCTTACCAGAGGGGTGGGTTAGTAGAGTCCTGCTGGAGCAAAGGCACAGGAGCTTCTAATGAAGGAGGGAGAACCATGTCTGTAGTGGCCAAAAGAGTACTATAAAGACAATTTGAATTTTTGCTGTCAACATTTTTGAATAAACCTCATAAAGATTGGGAAAAGCTAACAGAAAAGCCCTGGGGACTAAATGTAGATAAGAATAACTTGAACTCAGAAAAACTAGAACTCGCAACAAACCAAAAGTCCAAAACCACAATAAAGTTCTAGTAAGGCAGTCACGAACTGATGAGGTTCTGATGAAGTCTACGATTGCGTAGATGAAAGCGCTAAACCTGTTGTCTTTTATGTGATTGAATAAAAGAATATCGAACATTGGATCGTGACTGCCTTACTAGAACTTTATTGTGGTTTTGGACTTTTGGTAGATAAGAATAACCATAGGTTGACTTCCTGAAGTACTACTTATACTTCTGTCTGACTGGAGATGTAAACAGGTTGCACAATAGTCTGCCCCATTGACAGGAGAGTTTCTGTGCAACTTTCCCATAAAATCCTGGTGGGAGGAAGCCATCCATGAAGCTTGCAGAGATAACCTGCAGGCCGTATGAAGCCTATGTTGAGGGAAAGGTATGAGAGTCAGTAGGTTAGCAACTGTGTTGACACATTAATTCAAAATATTCACCAGATTTTGGGTCACCTGGGGAAAAGGTCATGGGGCTAGTACCCTCTTCCTCAGTCAAGTCTTCAAGAGATTTATATGTTTGGCTTTTTCTTAATCTTAGTATGCCTGTTTTTGGAGGAAATTTAGATGAGGAGGTGGCATTTTTGTGGATGACTGCTGGAAAGGTGAACTTCTCAGCTCAAGGCCCCTATGTCCTGTTGCTGGAGTAGGTAAAGCTGGGAAAGTTTTACTCAAGGGCAGGCACATTTTGTGTAGGCACTGGAGCTGGTAAAGTGGAAAGCACAGAGAACACATACAAATGGTACTACTAGATGGCACCAAGTGATTCTGACCCTAGGGCTGACATCAAGATCACCACTGTTAAAAGCCCATAACACTTGGTAAGGCAAAGTCTGAAATTGAAAAGGTTGACTCCAACATTAACACCAGAGAACTTGCTCAGCACGGATTTTAACACTATCGGCATCAGAAGTGGATATGCAGTGCTGATATCAGAGTTGCAGATGCCTGTGGTGTAGCTATTTCTGACAATACTAACACTGGGAAATATGGAGTTGAGACACAATTCAGTGATGACGCTAGCACCGTAAAGCCGAAAGGCAGTAACCTGGTGGCTGATGCTGGGTGAAAAAATGGTTGTACTGTAGACAAAAGAATCACAATAATGTATTTTAAATTTGGTTGAAAAAAACATGCCAGAGGAGTCTCTATGCCCATAATGAGAATAGATAGAAGGGTTATCAGACCATCTGCCAGAGTAAAGAAACAGTCTTTGCCAGCCTGTCAAAGACAAAAAGGAGAGACCTGGATGTATCTGACCTAGAAAATTGTATGCTGAGCAAATGTCCCATCAATACTATGAACAATTGCTAGAATAGTTCATAGAAAAGTAAGTACCAGGCTAGCTTTCCTTGCAGGCCATTTTAAGAATAGCCAATTTCAATTCAAAGGTGAGACTCAAACTCTGTATTTTTTGTCTGTAAGGTAAACAATGTACCCATTATGCCAACTCAATTTAATGATAAAGATATGTTCATAGGTGACTACAGGTTAGCAACCCCAGGGGGTCATTTTAAGCCTAGCTATGCTTCCCAACAGTGAGAATCAAACCTTGTGCCTGCAACTCTCATGAAAGACCGGGACAGGATTTGGAAAATGTGGACTAAAACTAGGACCCCTTCTCTTCTTCAGAAATATAAAGAGCTCAGAAATAAAATAAAAAAAATCATCCATTATGACAAAATAAACTTCTATACCAATCCTCCCTCCACTCTTAAATCAGACCCAAAGAAATTCTGGAGCTCTATTAAACAGACTCTTCATGCAGGAAACCCTTCCTCTCCTAATCCATGTTTCAATGCAACACTTGAAGACATAGCCAACAAATTTAACAATCATTTTATAAACTCAATAACCTCCATAATAAATTCCCCCCCAGAAACAACGCTAGCACCCCCACAAACTCTATACCTCTTTCAAACCCTCCTAACTCCTTCTCTTTAAAAGCAGTATCAACTAACTATGTAAAGTCATTAATCTCTAAACTTAAACCTTGCTCCCCATCTGTTGACACGCTACCCTCTTACTTCCTTGCAGATGGCCTCTGAACCTCTTGCCTATCCTGTATCCATTTTAATCAACCAATCCATTTTTGAATCCTATGTCCCCACTGTATGGAAGAATTTCTTTACTCTACCCATTCACAAAGGGGGCACCTCCTTGGACATATCCAACTTCAGACCAATTGCCATAGTCTCTGCACTCTCAAAAATCCTAGAGAAATGCATTCACAAGCAGGTAATACCTTACCTTCACCAGGAAAACCTTCTCACACCCACACAGCATGGTTTCCTTCCCAAACGTAGTACAACTACTGCACTCATATCATTCATCAACATAGTCTTCCTTGCTCATGATAACAATAAATGTGCCTCATGCCTATTCCTTGACCTTTCTAAAGCCTTTGACACTGTCCCTCACTCACTCCTTCTAGATAAACTCACTAACTTACATTTCTCTCTCCCTACTATCTCCTGGTTCTCCAGCTATCGTTCTACCTGCCAGCAATCAGTTAAATGGCTCTCTGCACTATCCTCCCCTCTCACTGTACAAATGGGAGCCCCCCCACGGGTCCATACTTGGACCACTACTGTTTAATATTTTCACCAACTTGTTCTACTCCTCTTGTCCCCAGTCATCTCTTGTGCAATATGCTGATGACTCAACTGTTATAACCATTGCTGATAACCCAACTGACCTCCACTCAACTACCTAGGCATCCTTCAACACCATTGAGACTTGGCTTAGTGATAACAAACTAATACTTAATCCAAAAAAAAAAAAAACTAAGCTTCTACTCTTCCTCCCTAAAAACATCACCACACTCAAAAGTACATTTACCACCTTATCCTGCAACAACACTATCATCTCAGCTGAATCTAGTACTAAATTGCTAGGTGTTACAATAGATGATCAGCTTAAGTTTGATCTCCATATTACTAACTTGGTAAAAAGAACTCATCAGAAACTTGGACACCTTTTCCGTAGCAAGAAATACTTAACTAACATTGCCCGAATAACTCTCTCCCAGGCTTTATTACTCCCAAACCTCCTTTACAGCTGCTACATATTCAGAAACTTAAATGCTACACTTATTTCCAAGCTTGAAACTACCTATAATAAGATTGCTGGATTTGCAGCTAACCAAACCTACAAGTCACACCACTGCTTAGAAATACAGCAACTAGACTGGCTAGAATTCCCTCAGCTGCTCCAACTATACCAACTACAAATCATCCACTCTATCCTCTATCTACCCTCCTTCTGCCCTAGCCTCTCCACTATCATATCCAAATATTCCCCTGCTAGGATGCTACGCAGCTCAAATCAAGAATTATTAGACATCTACAAACCCAAAACCAAAATAGGCTGTCTTCTCTATAACTATAACCCAGCCACACCCTGGAACCAACTCCCCTTGGAAATAAAATCCCTCCAGCACAGCAAACGTTTCAAATTAGCCACAAGGAAATACCTAAAAACAAAGTGGTCTTGCCACTGTAGCCAACCACCCTGAAATCACCATCCTTTCACCTATTTCACCACCTCACTCTTAATGTATCTCTAACACTATTCCCCTGCCTCTTCTACCTCTTCCCTTCATCTATCTCCAACCACTGTTAATTCTTACAGTCTCAAAACAACCTACATGTCTAGTCTATCTCCTATACTCTGTCTCCCCTACATCTCCTACTAGCCATTCTTACTTTCCTTTCTTATTTCCAAATTCCTATGCAACTAGATCCTACCCACTTTAAATAAGCATCTGCTTAACTATTAACTCATTTTGCTCTAAGCAGCTTAAATAATATTGTAACTAGTCACATTTTCTTCTGCTAATTGTTTAAAACCTTGTTTGTAACAACTCACATACTTGTTTGCCAATTGTTAATACTCTGTATATTTGAATTGTCTGAGGAGCTTTTTTTCTCTCCAGGTCTCTGCTTGTAAGATCCTATAGCTGATTGTTACTACTACTATGTTACTAAAATTTAATAAATTGTTTTCTAGTCCTGAGGAGCTTTTCTCCCCGGGTCTCTGCTGAAAATGAGCCAAAAGCTCAGCCAGACTAACCCAGTTAACAAATGTATAATAAAAATAAATAAATAGAGATAAACACCTTCACCATTATGCTTGTCCCTCAACAAGTTGTCCATGGTTTTGACAATTATTTTTCTTGGTGTATGTGACATGATAGAATACAGAAAATAAACTTGACAACAGAAAGAGCAGGAAGGTTTATTCTTAATTATAAAGAGAAGGAGAAATATGAAGCTCCCTGTGATGAAGGTTACAGTCATACCTGATTTAGGGAAGGAAAGAAGAGATAAGTCCAAAAGCTGAACTTCTCAGGTAAGTGAATGATGGGGATGTCTAAGTAATTGAGATTGAAGTCCTTACAAAAGGGACACTGATGGGAATTATGACATTCCCCAAACAAAATACTGTCTGCTTTTGCCAGTGAGCAGGATATTATTGTGAGTGGCATACTTTTAAAAGGACTTTTTAATGTAATTAACATTAGAAATGGGTCTATCCTCAAAAGGTGGAAAAACTGAAAATAGGAGCTTGATAAAAAAAATATGGAGCAGGATAAGGAGGAAATTGTAAAGTAAAAAGAGAAATGAAAAAAATGGAAAAGTACAGTTGTATAAGTTGCACTTACCTATAACAGCAGAGGTTTGAATTTTTCACTGCTGCAGCAGCCTATGTATTGCATTCTGACAAGGATGCAGCACCTGGCCAGCTTGCCAAAGCTCTAACATCCTCAAAGTCAGTCTTACAGACTAATCCCTTTTAGAAGGAAAGTACAGTTGTAAAAGTAATCTTACCATAACAGTAGATGTTGAATGGTCACTGCTGCAGTAGCTTTAGCTGTATGTGCTTTATCCTGCATAAGATATAATGGCTAATGGGTTATATCCTGTCAAGGATATTACAGCTGGACAGCTTCCAAAGCTCCAGGGCACCTTCCATGTGCCCAGTCAGCTCAAGCTGAGTTGACTAAAAAGACAGGATTGGGTGCCAAGCCCTTCATAGCTTTCATGCCAACAGAGAGAGAGGCCAAGTCCTGAAAGGGCAGTGGTAGGAACAACAAAAAATAAATGTCCACACCCTGTCATAAACAACACACCAAAAAACAAGAGGGTGGAGGGAGTGGCTACTGCAGAAATTATCATTCAAATGTCTACTGCTATGGTAAGTTTACTTTCACAGCCTTACTATAATCATCATATTGATCACTGTTGATGCAGCCTGCGCTATGTGGACAGATTTTCCTAACTTCCTACATTTGGTAGGTGTAAGGAGAAGGGTCCAGCAGCCCCTGGAGAATGGTCCTAGCAAAATCTGAGCTAAACCTAGAGAAGGAATCAAGTTTGTAAGACCTTGTAAACTTATGTATATAGGACCAAGTTGCTGCATCCAACCTTTTCCAAAATGCCATAAGTGAAGCCAAAAGCCTGGTAGAGTGAGCTTCACCCTGCCTGGAATAGTTATGTTGTTGGAAGTATAACAAAAGGTAATAGCCTTAAACAACCATTTGGAAATAGTTTGTTTTGACACAGGTTGACCCTTCTTCTTACCTTGACAGGAAATGGACAATTGATCTAAAGATCTGAAATATATAGTTCTGTCAAGATAGCACCAGAATTGCCTCTAAGGTATGGGAATATCCTTTCTCCCTAATTTTTAGACTCAGGAAAGAAAACATGGAGATGGATAGTTTGGCTTAAAGTAAATTCAGATACCAGTTTAGGCATAAAAGAAGGATTAGTTCTCAAAGAAACCCTATCCCTGTGGAAAATGAGATAGGGTTGACTCACCATAAGAGCTTGCAGGTTCATAACTCACATAAATAGTGTAAAACCAGAGAAAAACTAGCCCTGAGTGGGTGCTGGCACCAACTAGAAAACCTTTTCCATTTGCTGATACATGGTTTGTAGTAGCAGGATTTCTTGCCTCCATTAATACCTGCTGCACATCCTCAGTAGATACTAAATGAAATTTAAGACCCTATTATCCATGCAACCAGTTGAATTTGATTGGGGTTGGGGTATATCAAACACCTCTAATCTTGTGTGAGTAGCTCCAGTTTGTGCAGTGGCTA
The DNA here is from genome assembly GCF_019279795.1 of Protopterus annectens. Classification (NCBI taxonomy): domain Eukaryota; kingdom Metazoa; phylum Chordata; order Ceratodontiformes; family Protopteridae; genus Protopterus; species Protopterus annectens. The sequence goes on along the minus strand of NC_056742.1, from coordinate 112,213,259 downwards.
TTTTCAAAAGAAAGGAGAACCACTGTTGCATGTGCCAGAGAAAGTAACCACAATGATCTTGGGGAATTTCTTCTGAATCTTCAGAAGTACCCTGGATATCAGTGTAAAGGGTGGAAAAGCACACCAACATTCTTGTCCAAGAAAAAAAGAAAGGCATGTATTTTCCAGGCCTTTCTCCATGGAGATATGGAGCAGAACCTTGCCAGATAATTATTCAAAGAGCAGGCAAACAGGTTTACTTGAGGAATTCCCCATGATAAATCAAATTTTGGAAGACCCCAGATCTAGGCTCTGTTCATCTTGTCTGCTACTCAATTTTGCTCTGACAGAATGTAGGATTCCTGTAAAGAAGAGATTGTGCTAAGAAGCTATACACCAAACTAATAAGGCTAGTCTGCAAAGGGGGAACAATCTGGCAACCCCTTGCTTGTTGATGTACCATGACCGTAGTGTTGTCTTTAACAACTTGAAGAGATCCCATAGACCAAAGATGATTCAGGAAGTTGAGTGCTGTGATCAGGGTAAGCATCTCTTTTATATTTATGTGCTTGCATCTGTCCATGTTGTCCCACATACATTGCACTTGTATCCCTCCTGAAATTGCTCCTCAAGCAAAGTCCAAGGTGTATGTGATGACTGACCGCTTTGGAACAGGATGGGGAAGGGGAGACCTGATTGTAAGGATATTTGCTGTCCGCACCAAAAGATTTCTCTTATGACAAATGCCACCATGGATATTTGTGAAGACACAGGTTGTTGGTGCTGGGACCAAAGAGACTTCAGACACCATTATATCTTTTCATGTGGAGTCTTGCTAAGGGTATCCTGAAAATCACGAAATGCCTTGAACCCCAAAATCCTGAGGTATTCCCTTGCAGTGACTGAAGTCTGAGTGGAAAACCTTAGAAATAGATCTAGATATACATCTGTTTTTTTCCTGCAAAAAAAAAATACTATTTGAACTGAGGTGTCTAGTTTACATCATAGAAACATAATCATACCTCTCAACCGTACCGAATTTCTTGTTTTTTTTACCGGTTTTGAAGTCCAAATAATGGGGTGCCACGATTCCTGAGTGGTGCCCCTTAATTTCCAAAATTTTCAGCTTTTTTTTATATATTGTTTTTTGCTTTTTGAGCTGATGTCATCACATGATGTCAGGTCCGTGAACAGCCTGCTGCCAGCCTGCCAGAATTGAGCTCGAGGGCTCTAAACATAACATGCAAGCATTTCCGGCTGCTCAAGGTAAGGACGAGTGAGCAGTTCTTTTTCTTTCATTTAGTACAAGCTGCAATGGAACATTCATAGCTGAGAAGGGATTTGTCTCTGGGAAAAGCCATTTTATATCAAATTACACTGCCTGCAAGTTATTTTATGTTGTGTTCCTAAGCTGCAAGGTATTTATGTTCCAATCAAGTTATGCTGCCTGCAAGTGCATGTGTATAAAATTCCCCAGTTAAATATACCTGGTGGCTACAGTTACTCAGGCTCAAACCCTTACCTTGGGTTCAGATAGCAACAGCCTGAATTCCCTACCCATCAAAACTTGTGAAAACTGTCCTGATTTTGCCTTATATATTTTTTCTGTTCTATTCCTCATAAAAATCTGTGTTTTTTTTCTGGATTTTTGTGGCAAATCAGTAAAGGATTGAATTCACTAAATAATGACATGCATTTGAATTTCAGACTTCATATTCTTTAGAAATTACATGGTAACACAAAACCTTTTATTCTAGTAATTTTCTAAGTTTATAAGATCAATATTTGAAATTTGACCCTATTTTTGGGGCTGTATTCTCCCATTATTGGCTTGTCCAGGGGGCTTGTGCTAAGAGGGTGAGAGCTATGGTGAGAACTGAATTCACTGAATATGTTTGGGGGCTGTATTCCCCCATTATTGGCTTTGTTCAGATGTTTTGTGCTAAGAGGTTGAGAGCTATAGTGAGAACTGAATTCACTAAATGATAGCCATTTAAGTTTCAGTCTTCCTATCTTTCAGGAAACAGCTGATTTGGCTTAATGGTATGTTGCCCTAACTGTAGTGCACAGGGTCTAGGTTCAAGACTTGGCAGTAAAATGTTTAGTGGTAACACAACATTTTATTCTAGCATCCTTCTGAGATTGTATAAGCAATGTTTAAAATGTGTCCCTGGTTTTTGGGCTATTGTCCTGCCCTCCCAATAAACTTTGGCTTTTTCCAGATTTCTTGTGCTGCAAAGTTAAGACATACCATTGAGTGTCAAGTGGATTTTACAAGGAGCTGAGAGCTTCAGGGGAAGAGAAGTTTAGTGCTGCTCATGCTGATTCTGTTTGTATTGTTAATAGCATAACAGGTTGAATACTTGCTTTTGATGCAGAAGGCTGTGAATTCTACTCCCACAATATGTAAATGCATTGCTGATACTGTACTGTGTTGTACTTTTAAAGGGGGTGGATGCTGCAGTCCTGAGAATGTCCTCTTTGGCAGTGACAACTGGTAACTATGAAACTGTTATCAGTTTGCCATCCATTCCCTGTTGCAGTTTTACTAGCTTATCATTGTTTTAATGTAACATAGGCAATTTATTCCTCAAAGGCAACAGTCACTTTATTTGTAGATGAAATGATGAGATATAAAGTTGTTTGCTAGCAGCAACCTCTTCATTAGTTACAGATCTCTTTAATGATACTGGTGGATTGTAGAAGTTTAAGTAGACTTTTATGATGGAAATGTTCTGAATTGGGCAGTTTTGTCATTATTGGTCCATGCATTTTGTTTCGTTTACTGGAAAAATGTTCAAAACAATAAATTTAAAACACCCTCTAACTTGTACTATATTATACAAGGAATATAATTTAATACAGTCAAGAAGGTGTATCAAAGAACACATGTATGTTTTGTGTGGAAGGGGCCTCTGATTTGAAAACAGCCCAAATGTAATCTTTTTCTGCCACTGGTCACATGTATTTTCTTTGAATGTAGGTTTCAATGCTGTTTCAATGAATGCGAGTTTCAAGGGCAGAGAAGTTTTAATGCTAAGTCTATTTTCATTGTGAGACTGCATTGCTTTGTTTAGTGGATGTCTATTAGTGTTTGTGCTGTAAAATGTAAAATAAAACTTTTAAATTAAATTCAAATAATCGTATAAGTAAAGCTGTATGCACATTATAGTGTTTATGGTAAATGGGGCAAAATAAGCAAGTAATGGGGCATTGGAATGGAATGGCTCAAAGACAGCCCCAGGTGGCACAAACTGTAGCTACTAGCTATGCCACTGATCAGTAGGCCATGAAGAATGACCTTTGCAGGTCCTAGCAAACTATAATATTCTTTTGCTAAGATTAGAATATTGCCTACCATTAAATGCCCTACTTTTACCACAAAACCCACATACTGCACGTCACCAAAAACAAAATCCTAAGGTTCATCTTCCCCCTTTCCAGTGAACATCATTGCTACACATTTAAAAAAATGGTTACCATTTACTACAGGGTCTGGGTCTCTGGGGCCATATTTTGGTTGACTGTGCTTCACTTTGCATTTGAAAGTTGGTATCCCACAATTCCATTGGAGTGGGTGGGGTTACATAATTATGTACGCAAATGTTATGTTAGTCAGTATACAGATTTGTACCTATTTTCCAGATTTTAATGTTTCCAGGTTGAGAGATATGAATGTAATCCTTTATTATGGAGCCAAAAAAGCCTTTTGAATATTCCATTCAGACCCCAGCTTGTGTAAGAGACCTCTCAAGTGAGAGATTCCTAGCAGTTTGAAAAAGACTCGCACATTTAAGCAAATTGTCTAAAATTGGAAAAAAATCTTGATACCCTGTAATCTGCAACGAGCTACAACTGGAGATAGACACTTTATGAACACTCTCGGTGCAGTGGATAGTCACAAGGGTAAGGCATAGAGCTGGTAATGTGATCTAGAAAGAGAAAACTTTAAGAAACACCTGAAGTCTGGATGAACAGAGATGTGATGACAAGCATCTTTTAAATCTAGTGTTACAGGAAACTTGAATGAGAAAAGAAAGGTAAGAAGTGAAGTGACAGAGTTTTGAACTTGGGCATAAACAGGTTTAGAAAAGAAAGATCAAAAACTGGTTTCCAAGCATTTTCATTCCTTGTCACTAAAAACACCCTTGAATAAAAACCTTTCCCAAACTGGGAAGGAGAAACTGGTTCTATCATTCTCTTGGACAGCGTGTGATGAAGGACAGAGAGAAATTAAAGTGTCTGGTCTGGTGGATGAGGAATTAATTCCCTGTAAAGGAGAGATTTCCTCCCACTGCTATTTGTAACCTTGATGGATCATCTTTGTAACCCATTTGCCTGAAACAGGCTGTTGCTTAAAGGAAAACTCCGACCTCTCCTACAGTTTAACTCAAACTTTAGGTTTCTTTTCTCCCTACAATACGGTTCCAGCATTGTGTAGGTACCAGAAACCTGCTCATACTTTTTAAAACTTTTATTTCCTTGCATTGGAGTCAAAGGAAGGGAAACCCCACCTACTTTTCTGTTTTTAAGCTCAACATCTCACGTACTTTACAGAGAAGTTTGTCTCCACCTGCATGACATATCATAGACACAGTTAAATTTGTAGTTTACCCTGTTAGGTAGTGCTGTCAGTCTTAGATGGGCAATTAATCTTGCTAATGCCAGGAGCACAGCAGCTGATATAAAAAGACACAAAGCTGTGGAATTGTTTTCCACTGTTTTTATTGCAGAGAGGAGGAGAACGTAACACCCCCTTTCATAGCAATACAAAACAATTAGATCAGTCAGGGGTTTAAAGGCAATAGTCAAATCTTCTGACAAATTTACATAAGCAGTAACACAGTATTGAAATGCTAAGCTTTAAATGTTGGTTATTTATAATAGTTTATATACTAAGATAACTTAAATGTAGTATCAAAGATTTCTGTGACATTTAGAGAAAAGTTAGACAATATTTTTTCTTGTAAAGTATCAATGTATTTACCATTTTGAAGCCCGCCCCCACACACGCACACAGGCCAGAACTGCAGAGAGAGAGAGAGGGAGAAAGAGAGACAGGTGGCAACCTTATCAACTAGGTGCACTGATACTGTTCATAAAAAGGTCTTTTATGCTTTTTTGTCATGTGTGTGTGCATGTCTGGTACACACAGATCCATTGTAATTGATTCCCACTGACTTTGAGTCAGTCCTTACAATGTTAGAGTGCATGAGCATTTTGTAGTCCACAAAGAAAATGTAACAATCGATGGCAACCATAATATAAATCTGAGTTTATTTTAACATACGTTTACTATGTGCCCTTGCATTAGAAAATACTAAGAAAAGAATTCAGAAGTACTTAACTGTGCTTAAATACACACACACACACACACACACACATACATATGCATTTAAACACAGTACTGCATCCCACATATAGTATTCTACATGCTACATACATTTTTATACACACACATATGTATATCTGTGTGTGTCTTATGTGTTGATACACATACAGTTATACAAAATTTCCATTTTTATTTATTTTTCTTGAAAGGACATAAAGTACCTACACAGGCATATAATTTAGTTCTCCATTACACACACACACACACATGCACATTCTCATATGTTTTTTTATATATGTACTTTATACATACTCGCATACTATATATATATATATATATATATATATATATATATATATATTTATATTTATATACACACACGCGTTTGTGTGTGCACAATATGGGTGCATATAAGTCATTATTTATAATAACATAGTACAGTTAAGCATTATTAATGTATACATTCTAGTAAATGTTTTACTTGGTCACTGTCGCACACTGGCTAGGTGTTGCACATGCAGTTTTGGTCAATGTCTTTATGTCACTATTTTTTTTCTTTGTATTGCTAAGTGCATTTAATACTTGTTAATATCTTTGCCAATGTAGTCCAAGTCATGGCTGAAAAGGGTCCTGGGACCAGTTCACTTTGCTGGTTACCAAAGTATAAATAAATATGAAACAGAAAAAAAAGGAGGGTGAACATGACAAATAATTAAGGCACTAGTAAAGCACGTTTTAATTCTGCATCATTCATGACAGAGAAAAAAACTTCAAACAAAGTCTGTCTGCTACTTCCCAATGCCTTCAGTGGGGAGTCCTACTACTTATGATACAGCAAGTATCATTTACTGCAGTGAGAGTTTACACATTCTTTTAGGACTACAAAAGGCTTCCTTTACAAAATCTATTATATACCCACTTTCTTTTGCTAACAGCTATTTGTAGCATAGAACAAGCTCTGACAGACACATACATTAGGCTTAGTCAGGGAAAAATAGAAGTAGCTCTGTTATAGAAGGTGTGTTTAGATGACAGTGTTTCACAGTCCTGCCATTCTATCTTAATGGCATGAGAAAACAGCACAACTTAATGTCTAGCATGACTCATATCTAGAGGAATTTAAATGTATTCTGTGAAGAAGGAATGAAAGCAAGAAAACAAGTTTACGTTACCAAGGCAGGCCCTATCATCCGCCAATTTGAGGGAAACACATTAAAATTGAAAAAGAAGCATTTGGAGTGATTTTGCGGCATTAAAATAGCTAAAAACATACAATGAAAAAAATGTTTTTTGAGTTCTAAAGTGGAGTTTTCCTTTAAGAGGAAAGTGAAGATTCAGACTTTTTGAAAGGTAAAAAGGACTTCCAGGGTGGTGGTGGTGGGAGTTCAGGGGGAAGTAGTTATTCTGACTTGTACTATCCTTGGTTGTGGGGGATTAATGAATTCTTTTTGGAACCCCCTTGCCATTTCTTCTTAAATATCTGTTTACCTGCATTTATCTTGAGATGGTATATATATATATATATATATATATATATATATATATATATATATATATATATATATATATATATATATAAAACAATAACATTTTTTTGCCAAAATTAGATTGTTGCAGAATCCCTTAGAAAATTTGGAAAAGGAGGGCTGAAAAATCATAGAGACTCCCTTTATCAACTAACTCCTTTCATCACACTTTTTAATAACCTTTGCAAGAGAGGAACTAAACACTACATCTCTATCCAAGTGAGAATTAAAAATATCATTTTTCACACGATCTGGGAGGTTTTGAGAATGCAGCCAAGCAGACATCCTCAAAACAGTACCAGTGGCCATAGCCCCAGAAGTAATGTCAACTGAGTTATACACACACTATAAACAATTTGTTGTGACTTGAACAATGCAGGAAACTAAATTATTTGTAGCAGATTTTTCCTCACAAAAAGAAACTGTAGACAAAGCATTCTTCACATACTTTCACAATTAGAATAAACTAACATACAAGCCTGACAGTTCAAAATTCTGAAAACCAAAGTTGCAGAAAAATATATGATCTGATGATGTTAATCCTCGTTCATTCCTTACGTATGGGTATCGGTGCTGGCCATTTTCCAAGATCGTGTCAGCTACAAACTCTCGAGCTAAACTCTTACCCATAATCCCCCCTCTCCCTGTTACCTCAGATTTCATTTTCCATGTTGCCATTCGGTCATGTCAAGCTGCTTCTCTTGAGCTAAGTATAGATATTTGTTGTCAGACTAGTCATATATATAACTTTTTTCTGTCAGAAAAGTTTCTAATTTGTTGTCTCTTACCCTATCGCATTTAGCGACCATATTTTCTTGACTTTTCTCCTCTTTACTCTGCACTTTTTACCACAATGTATTTCTCCCTTACCATCGTTGCTAATCCCTTCCTTTTCTTCATTACCTTCGGGTATTCTTTCGTACTATTGCTGATACCTTTTCTTCTGTCTCCTGTTCTATCATGGCAGATAAAAAAGGTAGTCCAGGATTTAAAAGGTGTTTTGATTGTAGACACAAATTACCTATGTCAGATGCACACTCCTTGTGCATTTATTGCTTATGTGTGTCCCACTTATCTGTTGACCCGCTCTGTGGTATTTGTAAAACTTTTTCCAATAGAACCTTGATTGAGAGGAAAAATAAGTTGTTGCTGAAGGGACTTCTCAAATCTCCCTTTTCAGAGGCTATTTCTGGGTTGGAGGCTTCAACCCCTCCTGGAGCCCATAAGAAAAATTTGGATGATCCTACTAAGGCCAAATCTTTGCCTTCATCCCCGGCTGGGGACTCCCGCCAACCAAGACCTAAGAAGGCTAAAGTTTCTGCTTTGGAGCTCACTCAGTCAGCCCCAGTGCTTTTGGTGCCTAGACATTCGGCACTGAGGCCTTGGCGCCATCAGTGATCTCGGCTCCATCTTCTCCTGTAGCCTTTACTATATCGGCACCGAGGGGCTCCTTGGTTCAGACTATTACAACTACTGCATCGGCACCAACCGTTCAGTCAGCGCAGACCTTGACCACATCGACTCCGACATCTTACTCGGAACCAACGCCTCAGTTATTGGCTCCAATTTTGTCGGTTCCAGCTTTGGTACCGGCAACAACTTCGGCACCGATCCTTGTGTCAGTGCAGACTGTGACCTTGGCACCACTGATTACCTCGGTGCAGACACCCGTAGTCCAGTCTCTCTTGGCACCGTTGTTCTCGGTGCGGACTGGTGAGGTGGGCACCGAGCTTGTCTCTTCTGTGGACAGACCTGTTTCTCCCTCAGTCTCCGTGAGGTCCACTAGAAGCCTTTCCGAACACAACGTGTTGCGTCTTGTGGATCAAGTGCTTCTGGCCAGAGGTATCCTGCCCCCCAGGACCTATCCTTCCTTGGGAGCTGATCACCCATCTCCAACGACCCCTTCTTATTCTCCTCCTTTATTGCCTTTGAAGTCCATTGATATAGCATAGTCTTCCCCCTCTACAGTTCCCTTTATGGATCTCACTAAGGAACTGCAGTTGCCTTCGTGGCAGGAGAGTTTTGCTATGACCCAGGATGACAGTTGTGACACACATAATTTGTTGTTCCACAGCCATCCGGGGTATCCGGGTCGGCAGGCTGAGCCACTTAGGGGGAGGGGTGACCCCTGTCCTGGACACTCATCTCTCTTCAGGTGGACCAGCCTTTCAACTGATGGAGAAGGCTCTGGCTTCTGCTGGTGATGCTGTGCTGTCTATCCCCCTGCCCTCCTCTGGTCCACTGTGTTCACAAGTCGTACCTAGCGGACACCGGGCACAAGGGCCTCAGAACATATTCCCACAGGAAACCCCTTTTTCGCTGTCTTCCCCAGCTTCTCCCTCTGAGGAAGTTCACCGGAAAAGTTAGTGTAAGAGGAAGCACATCCTCACTGAGGACACAGACTTTGATGAGGGGGAAGGATCCCCTCGGTCACCCTCTGAGGTATTCTTTGGTGATATCCTCGAAATCCTTAAACAGGGATGTGACTGGCAGCCCTCTAATCCGACCTCTGAGGAGTCTGTGTTCCTGAAGGCCTTTCACGCCCAGCCCCCTACCTCCTGGGTTACTCCACCTGTCGATGAACTTGTCCGGCTCATCGTGCAGTGTGCGTGGAAGGCTCCTGACACTGTTGAGGCTATTCCCCGGAGGCCAGATAAGATTTTGTACCCTCCTGCTATGGATCCCCATTGGTCTAAAGGTCTTCCTGTGGATGCCCTGGTGGTGGCGGCCTCAACAAAAAGGATCTGGCAGAAGAAGAAAGCCAGACTGTCCACCAACCTAACAAAGAGTCCCGGGCCCTGGACAGGATAGAGAAGTGCACCTTTGCATCAGCGACCTTTGCTATCAGGTCCCTGAATTATATGGCACACTTTACCAGGCTTCAAAGGGATTTGATTTCCAAGCTCTCTGAAACCTTGGCTGGTGCCGTGTCTGATGAGGTCCGTGACAAAGTGGCTGCTCAGCTGGCCACCATTGAGTCAATATCTAACTCCTCTATGTGACTGATATCTCACATATCAGAAGGAGCAGCTAGAGCAGCGGGTTCAGCTGTAGTCTTGAGATGACAAGCCTGGATGCGCTTGTGCAATTTCGTGGAACCCTTTAAGGCTTCCTTTCTTAATGCTCCCATTGAGGCCTCTTCGTTGTTTGGACCCAAAGTTAAAAGCACACTGGCCAGATGTGAACAGGACGGTAAGACCCTTTCTTCCGTAGGTGTCCGTTATTCTTCCCCGAAACCAAAAGAGTGGAAAGATATGGTTCAAGAAATCTCGGGATCCTTTCCGTGACACACAGGCAGAGTTCTCCCCTCAGGCAGAGGGGGAAACTCACAGGGAAGATGCCCCTTTTGGGGCAGAGGGGGTCCGTGTACCCAGGGTTCCAGGGATGCTTTTCCTGGCCAATCCTACCAGCGCTCCTGAAGAGCAGCCCAACTCCTTTCCTCTGGAGGTGGTTGTGGGTTGTTTCTCCTTGTACCCTTCTGTCTGGCTAACCATCACCACTGATTCTTGTGTACAAAGGATTATAACCAGAGGTTATCATATCCCCTTCGATCTTTGTCCTGTCCCTCCATAAAACCTTCCCGACATTCCACCCACTCAAAGGGAAGAAGCAGCACTAGAGATAGAAAAGCTGCTAAGAAAGAGAGTCATCCAAATAGTCCCTCCAGACCAGATAGGATCCGGATTCTACTCAAGACTATTTTTGTTGCCAAAGAAAACCGGGGACTGGAGACCAATTTTGGATCTCAGTGTATTGAACAAGTTTGTGAGAGTACAAAAATTCTGGATGGTCACAATACAGTCTATCCTCCTGCTTTTGGAAAAAGATGATTGGATGTGCTCGATAGATCTTCAAGATACATACTACCACATAAAAGTGGACAGGCCATCAAGAAGATTTCTGCGCTTCCGTGCGGGAGCCAATCACTACCAGTTCAGAGTACTGCCCTTTGGACTCTCTACAGCCCCTAGAGTGTTCACAAAGTGCATGGCAGTCGTCACAGCTCACTTGCGACTACAAGGATTCCAGGTGTTTCCATACCTAGACGACTGGCTCATTACCACCCCCACCAGACATCTACTGGAAGAAGCCCTGGCATACTCTCTCCTCACTGCACAAAGGCTATGCATAACAATAAACTGGCAAATATCCAATCTTACCCCATCTCAGTCCACAGAATTCATAGGGGTTATCTTAGATACAAAGAATTGCAGAGCTGCCATTCCAGAGCACAGAATTCTAAGTATAAAGCAACAACTGATCCCAATCCTTTCAAGGGAGAAATCCACAGCTCACATTGTCCTACAGCTGTTGGGTTCCATGGCAGCCTTCATCACCATTGTCCCCCTGGCCAGGTTTCATATGAGGCTTCTACAATGGCTACTGCTCACCCAATAGTATCCTTTCCAGCATCCTCTTTCAGCCAAGATTCGAGTAACCCACAGGTGCTGACAGGATTTAAATTGGTGGATGATACACAATCCGTCACAATGGTCTCGCCCCTTCTCCCCCCAGCAACCCAAGGACACATTGGCCACGGACACCTCCCTGATGGGGTGGGGGGGCTATGTCAGGGACAGACAGTCCAAGGCACTTGGCCCGAATTGGAGGCCCAACTGCATATAAAGTTCTAGAGCTGAGGGCGATGCTTCTGGCGTTGCAAGCATTTCATCCCCTGCTGCCATCTCGGACAATCAATTGCAATTCAATCAGACAACATGGCAGGGGTCTGGTACATCAACAAACTAGGTGGAATCAAATCTTACCCCCTTTGTCGAGAGGCCATGAGGATATGGCAATGGGCAATAGCTACCAACCTTTTTCTTCTAGCAACGCACATTCCCGGGAGTTCCAACATGATAGCAGACAGACTCAGCAGGTGCATTCTACAACCTCACGAGTGGTCCCTGAATCCCTTGATAATAGTGGAGATCTTCCACTGCTGGGGCCGTCCTTGCTGTGACCTCTTTGCATCCCTGACCAACTACAAATGCAGCAACTACTAAACCCTGATTCCCCCTCCGGGACAGTCACCCAGGGATGATCTAGTCCACGATTGGACCTCGGGTCTTCTTTATGCATTCCCACCTTTTCCCCTCATTCTCCAGTTTCTGAAGAAAGCCCGTTGGTTGAAGAGCAAGGTGATCCTCATAGCACCATATTGGCCTCATTAGATTTGGTTCCCCTGCCTTTGGCTTCACCTACTAGATCGACCATGGATTCTCCATCCAACCCCGGAGTTGATCTCACATCCACAGAACCTGATTCATCCCAACTTGGACAGCCTGAAGCTCACAGCTTGGCTACTCCAATTCCCTTGATTGCCAGGCAGAATGATCTTTCTTTACCAGTACGTGACATTCTTATTGCATCTCATAAGTCTTCCACTAGAATTACTTATCTAAGCAAGTGGAAAAAATGTACCTGTTGGCTGAAAGAAAAACAAGTAGATCCCTTCTCAGCACCAGTGTCGATAATACTAGAGTATCTGGCTGACCTTTTTCAATTGGGTCTATCGGCCTCTACCATTAGAGTTCATTTGGCTGCAATATCTAATTTCCATGAGGGTGTCCAAGACTCCTTTCTTATGTCACACAAGTTGTGCAAGACCTTCATAAAGTGTGTGAATCATCTGAAGCCACCTTTTAGAGAACCTATTCAACCATGGGCTCTATCATTAGTTCAATGCCACCCTTCGAACCAGCTTCTTCTTGCGACCTCAAATATTTGTCATGGAAAACCTTGTTTTTTGTCACTTTTACTTCTGCCAGACGTATCTCTGAGCTTCAAGCTTTATGCATCAAAAGTCCATACTTGATTTTTCATAGAGATAGAGTGTCTTTGAGAACTAATCCTTCATTTCTGCCAAAAGTGATCTCTGAAATGTCCATTAATCAAACAATTGAATTGCCAGTTTTCTTTCCCAGTCATTCAAACAGAGGAAAGTATTGCCTACGTACCCTAGATATTCACAGGCAAATCCATTTTTACTTAAACAGGATAAGGTCCTCTCGTAAATCTGACCAGTTATTTTTGGCCTATTCTGGACCTAGATTACGATCTGCTGTTGCTAAGGTCACATTAGCTAGCTGGTTGAAAGACTGTGTAACCTTCATTTATACACAATGTAATATTCTGTTGCCTACTGCCATGAAGGCTCATTCGACAAGGTCGGTGGCAACTTCTGCTGCCTTCCATGCCAGAGCTTCTTTGCATGACATCTGTACAGCTGCAACTTGGGCTACGCCTCATACCTTCATCAATCATTACAAATTGGATTTGGCCTCCAGGGGAAGAGCATCTTTTGGTACTATGGTGCTCAGGAATGTCCTTCCATGAGAGCCTCACAGGAATAGAGGTAGCTGGGGACTCCGTCTTATACATAAGGAATGAATGAGGATTAACAATCTCAGATAAAGAAGTTATGTCTTACCATAACATTCCATCTGTATTGTTGATCCTCGTTCAGTCATTATGACCCTCCCTCCTTCCCCCTCCTGTGGCTTTTAGTGGATCTCACCATCCGGTTCTCTTAGGTCATTTGACCAGAGGTAGCCTCTACCTTCTTCTGACTTGCAAACTCAATCTGAGGTAACAGGGAGAGGGGGATTATGGGTAAGAGTTTAGCTCAAGAGTTTGTAGCTGACACGAGCTTGGAAAATGGCCGGCTCGGTTCCAAGGTCGGAACTGATACCCATATGTAATGACTGAACGAGGATCAACCATACAGCTGGAATGTTATAAGACGTAACTTCTTTTTTCCCCCATACCTATCAATAATCTTGCCAGACAGTAGGACTGGAATTAACCAAATGTTTAGCAGCAGTAGGATTAACTAAAACTATAGCTGCCAAGTCATGTTTTGGTATAGTGTATAACAAGTTATAGACTGAGGAACTTAATACATGCTGTCTGCCTTTTTAGGAGCAGCAGGTTCACTGTCAGGAAATTGTAGGTGGTGGCACGTGCACAGACACACACACACACACACACACACACACACACACACACACACACACACACACACACACACACACACACACCAGAGCTGACAGAAATGGGTGAAAGTTCTGGAAATTCCTTTCAAAACAGTTCACATTATTTTCTGAGCCAGACTAAGTAAACTACAGAGGAGTAGATACACGTTAGTTTTCTTTTTGACAGGAAAAATAGGACCAAGAGTGCTATTAATAGAAGCAGCAGGGATGGGTACAACATTCTCACTAAACAGAGATGGCTTTCCTTTTCCCTCTCCCATGACCAACAAGAGTGGCTTTCCTTTGCCCACTGAGAGGAAACCAACAGCTGCAGAAGATTTGGCTAACCCCCGGTCCATAGTGACTGTAGGTGCTACACCACAGGGATCTGGGGTAAAAGAAGAGTGGTCTAAGGAACAAGCTGTGGCCATAGCAGTCAGGTACATGTGGGTGAGGCAAATTGCTAGCCTGCTTTGGTGGCAAACACCATTTAGATAACTTTTTCTTTTGTGGCTGGACGAAGGGTTAATCATGGAACCAGTGGTTTGTTCCATGGTCAAGTAAAAAATGGGGCCTCTTTCCTAGAGAAAACATGCAGCAGTAGCTGGTTTAAAAAAGTCACTCCCCCCTCCCCAAAAAAGATAGTAAAAAGCATTTTAAAACACTTTATCATCCTGAAAAAGTAAAATACACAGAGTTTCTCAACAGAAAATGATTTTCAATTACTTTACACTTTTAAAATGACAGGAAAAAAGAGTGCTGCCATAAAAGTAAGCTAAGTCTCATGATGGTACATTAAAACATACATTTCTAGGTTAAAATAACTTTCTTAAACAGGAATGTACAATAAAACAGCAATGTTTTAAATATGGAATATTTTTCCACAAAGGGAACTTATTTGCCCAGCAAAGGAACAGAACAAGCAGACCATCGAGCCTCGAAAGTCTGCAGTGAGGTGTACTCTTTGGTGGTAGGAAAGCTCTGAAGGGCCTGGAGCCCAAACTTGTCTTCTTTCTTGCGGGCTGGGTTTGGAACCGATCCTCAGCTCCGACTCGGCCATCTTCAAAAGTTTGAGCTGCTTACTGGCTTGAGGCCCCCCTATATCCCATGATGCCTGGCGCTAGATACCCAGATCTCGTTTGGTAAGTCTAACTGCAGACATAATAATAAAGGAATCCTATCCTAGAATGCATAAATCCTACTGGAGAGACTACTAGTCAGAAAGGACTAGCCAGAGAAGACTCAGCCAGTGAAAAACCAAGAGGAACTCTTCTCAGTCCACTAGGTTAGGGGGATGGAGGGTGGGTCGCAAGAAAGAAGGCGAGAAGAAGACAACTAACATGGAACGTTATGGTAGGTACATAACTTCTTTATGTTAAGTTGTCTATCTCACCTTCATTCTTGCTGGTTGGGACAGCGTCCCTAGCACCTAAAGTCCTGGGTGGCTCATCAGAAAAGACTCTTCAGAACAGAGGAACCAAAATCAGCTCTGCTCCTGGAAACCAAATCCAACTTGTAATGCAAAATGAAAGTATGTGGGTTGGCCCATGTAGCTGCAGCACAAATAGATTCCATGGGCAACCTAGCCTGAAAGGCCACCAAAGTGGCTAAAGCTCTGGTGGAGTGACCTTTTGGTTTAACTGGCAATTTTTTATTTCTCAGTTGATATATGAATGTGATGATAGAAGTCAACCACCTGGATAAGGTTACTTTGGAGACTGGAAGACCTTGTTTACCGACTGCATAAGACAGGAAAAGTTGATCCGATATTCTAATGTCCTTAGTTCTATGCAAATAAAAGCGTAGTTGCCTGTGAACATCTAACTGATGCAACTTATATTCCGCCCTGTTGGAGTGGTTAGGAAAAAACACAGGAAGGTCTATGGACTGATTCAAGTTACTCTCTGAAGAGACCTTAGGAAGGAAGGAAGGATTAGTCCTAAGAGCAACCCTGTCATTGTGGAACACGAGGTATGGGGGACAGATAGAGAGCCTGAAGTTCCGAAACTCTTCTGGCTGAAGTAATAGCTACCAGAAAAAGGGTTTTCCAAGATAAGAACTTCAAGGAACAAGAAGCTGCAGGTTCGAAAGGGGGCAAAATTAGAGAAGCTAAAATCAAATTTAGATCCCACAGTGGTGGAGGATCTCTCACTGGGGGCCTGAGCAGAGTGGTTCCTTTGAGAAAGGCTTTACATAGCTTATGAGACATGATATTGTTTTCCGACAGGCCAATGTGAAAATTTGAAATTGCAGCTAACTGAACTCTAATTGTAGCGGAAGCGGACCCAGCATGGAAGACTTCCACAAGAAATTCCAAAATGTGGTGTACAGGGGCTGAAAAGGGGTCTATACTTTTTGCTCCTGCCCAGGAAAAAAAATGTTTCCACTTACTAGCGTACGTTTTTCTAGTTGTAGACTTGTGTGATGACAAAATGATTTTTGCACACAGAGGGGGAGATATCTGGAAGCCTGGCTAAAGTTGGAAGTGGAGTAACCAAGCCGTGAGCTGGAGAGAGCATAGGGATTGGGGCAGCCTGCCCAATTGATGAATCAGGAGGTCTGGAACTAGGTCCAGAGTCCAAGGCTGCTCGAGAAGATGGCGATGCAGGAACGGGAACCATATTTGTCTAGGCCAGTAAGGAGCAATGAGGATCATTTTGCAGCCCAATACAGTAGCTTTCTGAATTAGCTTCGGGATTAGGGGAAAAGGAGGGAATGCATAAAGAAGCCTCTGAGGCCAATTGTGGACTAGAGTGTCTCTGGGGGAATGCCTGGGAAGTGGAAGGAGAGAGAAGAAATTGCTGCACTTGCTGTTGAAGGGAGTTGAAAAAAGGTCACAGCAAGGTTGGCCCCATTTGCTGAAGATTTGGTCCGCAACTACCTGGTTCAGAGACCACTCATGAGGCATGAGAATTGCTCTGCTCAGCCTGTCTTCTATGACGTTGGACCTCCCAGGGATGTGCGTTGCAATCAGAAACCGTTGGGAAGAGATCGCCCAGAGTCTGAGTGCTTCTTGAAATAGGGGGGTAGGACCTGGTTCTGCCCTGCTTGTTGATGTACCACACTACAGACATATTGTCCGTTTGAATTGCAATGGTCCCGGTAGGAAGAGAGTCCTGAAAAGCCTGCAATGCTAAGGGCACGGCCCTCATCTCCAAGACATTTATGTGCAGATGGTACTCATGAGGTTGCCAGGTGCCTCGGACTGTTCTGCCCTGATAATGCCCCCCCACCTGATCAGGGAGGCATCCGTGGTCACCATAGCAACTGGAGGGGGGGGGGTACAAATGGTCTGCCATGGGACACTGATGTGGAGACCATCCACCACGCAAGGTGCTTCTTGCATGCTTGTGTGATCATAATCATGTAAGACATGGGAAGCTGCTGGCAGGACCATTGGGTGAAAAGAAGCCACTGGAGAATCCTCATGTGAAAATGAGCTAGAGGGACAAGTATGATTGCTGCTGCCATGAGACCCAGAGTTTGAAGGACAAATCTGGCTTGAATTCCTTTGCATGCTAATAAAATCTTCACATGCTGGCGAATCACTAATACCCTGTCTGGTGGGAGGCTCACTGACATGTCTTTGGTATTTAAATTTGTGCCTATAAAGGTGATAGATTGACAGGGTGACAATGCAGACTTTTCGAAATTTATTGTGATACCTAGCCTGGAGCAACTGTCGATAGTGCAGTCTCTGGCTCGCAGAAGGTGATGCCTGGTGGTAGCAGTGAGGAGCCAGTCATCTAGATATGGAAACACCTGGAATCCTTGCCGTCTCAGGTGGACTACTGCCATACATTTGATGAACACCCTGGGGGCTGTGGTGAGACCAAAGGGCAGAGCTCTGAACTGATAATGGCTGGCTCCCAGCCGGAAGCGAAGGAATCTTCTGGAGCGTCTGTCCATTTTGATGTGGTAGTACGCATCCTGAAGATCTATAGAGCACATCCAATTGTCCTGAACCAGGAAGGGCAAAATGGACTGTAGCATGACCATCCAGAACTTCATTCTTTGTACAGACCTGTTCAGTCTGCTGAGATCCAGAATGGGTCTCCAGTCCCCTGTCTTTTTTGGTACCAAAAAGAATCTTGAGTAAATTCCGGATCCTTGTTGGTCTACTGGGACTTGCTGGATGGCCCTTTTTCTTAGCAGTTTTGAGACTTCTTGAACTGCTTGGTCCCTTAGATTGGGTGGAATGTCTGGAAGGGACTTGTTTGACCTTAAGGAGGTGCGAACAAAGGGAATTCGGTAGCCTCCAGATATAACGGACTGTACCCATTTGTCTTGTGTTATGTCTTGCCAGGCTCTTGGGTACAGTGATAATCTTCCTCCGACTGCCTCCAGAGGTGGGCAGCTGGGCAACCCTTCAGGCATGCTGGAAGGGCTTCTCAGAGAAGGATTCTCTGCTGCCCTGATTTTGTGGACCCTCTCTGCCACGAGGGCGGCATCTATTATTATTCCCTCCTCTGCCCCTGGATGGGAACTCACCACGTGTGTTCCAGCAAGGCTCCCTGGGATTTCCAGAACCACATCTTTCCACTCTTTTGACCCTTGGGATATGGTCTGGAAGGAGTGGAAAAATGGACTCCTATGGCAGAGAGAGTCTTGCCTTCCTGCTCACACCTGGTAAGGGTATCCTTCACCTGTGATCCAAAGAGAGAGGAACCATCAAAATGGGTGTTGGTGAAAGACGCTCTGAAAGGTTCCGCAAAGTTACATAGCCGCATCCAAGCGTGCCTCCTTAGGGCAACACCTGTGCCTGCGGCTCTACTCGCATGGCTACATATGAAATGAGTCTAATGGAGGAGTTTACCACTGAATTAAGAGTCACCAGCTGGGAAGCTGCCTTAGCCTGGGCCCCCTCAGCTGATGGATCTTGGAGGGTATCTCCAAGCTCTTTCAGGAGATCCCTCTGTAGACGAGTAAAGTGGCACAGGTAATTCAGGGACCTCATGGAAGAGGTTGCTGAAGAGAACATTCACTTCCCATATCTGTCCATCGTCCTAGACTCCTTGTTAGGAGGATGGACAGATGAAGCAGTTTCTGCCAACTCCTTCTTTGTGGCCGCCGCTACCACCATGACGTCAATGGGGACACCCTTGGTCAAGAACTGTTTGTCCTGTGGTGCAGTAATGAATTTTGCAGGTCTTCTAGGGGTCGGTTCCACTGTGTCTGGAGCTGACCACACCTTCCGAGCCACCACAGACATCAGTGGGTCGAAAGGTGGAGACACCCAGGAGGTGGAAGTTCGGGATCCAAACACGTCCAGGAATACCGACTCATCCTCGGAAGGGCTTAGAGCAGTCCAGTTCCCCGTCTTCCTAAGCATCTCAAGGATGTCTGAGAAGGAGACATCTTCAGAGGGGGATCTTGGGGACCCTTCCGACTCCTCTAAGTCGGTATCTGATGTGACAGACTCGGGGGGAGTCAACATGCTTCCTCTTGCATTTTCTCTTGCGAGGTGGCTCCTCTGAATGATCAGGGGAGGCCTCGGAAGAGGAGGATACACCCAAAGGGGTGTCCTGGAGTGCTGGATCCCCATGCTTGGGGTCTGAAAGAGGGGCAGAGGCTGACACAGGCACCCTAGGGGAGGAGCCGATGGGGTCGATCGTGGGACTGACTCGGGGCCAGTACACTCCTCATCACCTCGAAGGCGTCCCTGCCCGTACACAGAGAGGGCTCCAGTTCTGAAGAAACCAGAACCCCTCTCCGCACCGAGGGGGACGGCTCAGAGGCAGATGTGGGACCCAAGCTCACCTGAGCCAAAGCCCCAAGGGGGAGAACGGGGTCAGACAAGGGTCCGATGCCACTCACCCCCTCGGAGCCGATAAGGGAGTCTTGGCACCCAGATCCCTCCAGGGACAGTAATATGGAAGGGATTGGAGCTGACGACGGAACCAAAGGAGAAGGTATCGGAGCCGACGGTTCCACGGCTCGAATACCAACGAACTCTAGCTTCAAGCTCATAGGATGTCAGAGGAGGAATATCTACAGACGTGGATGGAGCCGACACCTGATGAGGGGGGCTGGACAACATTTTGGCTAGGGCCTGCGATTTTAGCACCCTACTGACCACTCTTTCCAAGTCATGGTCCGAAAGTCTTGAGGACCGAGAAGAGTGGGATGAGCGATGACTACGCTCCAACTGAAGCAGAGGCAATTTCGGAGCTGAACGTATCGACTCCAGGGAAGGAGACCTGGACCTTTTATGACTCTCAGATGGCTCCGAAGAACGTGTCGGAGCCGACTGGGAGGGAGGAACATCTGTTCCTGCCAGAGCCGAGGTGGATGGTATGGCTTCACCCAACGATGGCTCCAAACTGGGAGCCGAAGGTTTAGGTGGCCTGGAAGATTTCACGAGCTGAGCCTTCGCCGGTGAATCTTGGGGCTTAAGTAAACCCCTCAGGATCAATTTGTTTTTGTGCTCCTGCAGGACTCTTGGACTGAAAGCATGGCAAATCGAGCAAGAGTCCTGCAGGTGCACGACGCCCAGACAATAAACACAAGAAGTGTGACCATCTGTCAGAGACATCTTCTGACAGCATGAGTCACACTTCTTGAATCCGGACGGCCTAGGATCCTTGGACATCCTGAGGAAAACCAAGGACAAGAAAAGACACATGGAAAGGTTAAAGTACTAACCACTAAAAATTGTAGACTACAGCTACCACAACCAAAAACTATAAGCAGTACTACAAACACTATAGATAACTAACACTAAACACTAACAGTGATACTAAGGAAATATATATATATATATATATATATATATATATATATATATATATATTTTTTTTTTTTAAAGAGATAGAGAGAAAGGGTTATCCTCTAACTAAAATGGAAAAACCTTTCTGAGGTAAGGAAAGAGAGAGAAGGGGAGGGGAAACTCTCTAACTTAAACGAGTTTCTTGAGGAAAAGTAATCAGGGTTTGGAGAAAACTAACTACAACAGTTTTATCTGACGACTAATTCTACACTAAAAAAGTACAGTTTTGTACCTACCATAAATGTAGATGTTCGAAGATCCACATTGCTGCAGTCCTTACTTATGGGTAGTCCGCTGTCCTCGGTCGGCCCGAATACCAAAGTATTAGGCTGACGTCGGTCATGGGCGCTCAGATCTGACATCAGAGCGTCAGGGTATAAAAGCGCATGACCGACGTCATATCCTCAGTCTTTTCTTGCCCCGGATGTCAGAAGGCCCTAAAAAGAAAGGCCACAGCCAAAACAGAATACCTCCCAAAACAGGCCCAACAACAACCATCACCCAAACCATATAACCATGCCAAACTACAGAGGGAAGGAGGGAGGGTAATTGGACTGCAGCAATGTGGATCTTGAACATCTACATTTATGGTAGGTACAAAACTGTACTATGTTCTTCATCTCACATTGCTGCAGTCCTTACTTATGGGTAGAATCCCAAAGCAACGGAAAGGGAGGATGGCAAAATCATAAAGCATTAGGGGCTGCTAAAATGCCCTGTAATATTGCAGTGGCAAATCCAGCCCTAGACTTAGAATAAAGAGGAAGGTGGTAATGTTTAGAAAAAGTATGTACTGAACTCCAAGTAGCTGCTTCCAAAATATCTTTTGTAGCTACCCCCCTTAGAAAGGCAGTAGAGGTGGCAGTAGCTCTAGTGGAATGAGGTCTGATTCCAGCCGGAATCTCCTTACCATGATGGGAATAACAGAAAGAAATACAAAACCCAATCCACTTAGAAATAGTTTGTTTTGAAACAGGTTTACCCTGAGAACCCAAAGCAAAAGAAACAAACAACTGCTGAGACTGTCTGAACTCCTTGGTTCTGCTGAAATAATAACGCAACTGCCTGTGAATATCCAAAGTATGCAAAATCTTCTCCCTTTATTTTGGGGGTTTGCATAAAAAGTAGGCAAATGAATAGTTTGGTTTAAGGCCACACTAGAAACCACTTTAGGCATAAAGGAAGGATTAGTACGCAAAGATACCCTATCCTTATGAAAAATCAGGAAAGGCTCCACTGCCATAAGGGCCTGTAATTCAGAAACCCTTCTTGCAGAAGTAATGGCCAACAAAAAAGCAGTTTTCCAAGACAAATACTTTAACTCGGCCGTAGCTGCAGGCTCAAAAGGTTGTAGAGTAAGTTTTTCCAACACAAAATTGAGATCCCAAGTAGGAGTAGGAGCTCTACGGGGGTCTTATGTTCTTTGCCCTCTAAGAAATTGCTTAAACAAAGGATGAGAGAATAAAGGAGGGTCACAATCATAGTGAGCAGAAATGGCTGCAGCATGAATCTTTATAGAGGAGAAAGACAAACCTTTGTCCAGTAACTCAGTAAGATATTGAAGAGAAGCACTTAAATTAGGCTTGGAAACATCAAAATCCTTCTCTTTGCTCCAAATAAAAAATCTCCTCCATTTATCAGCATAAACTTTCCTTGTACTAGGCCTTCTGGCCTCCAAAATAACATTCAAAACTTGTTGTGGCAGCTGAGACCCTCCAGGGTCTAAAACAGAATATGCCAAGCTGTTAGATGCAGAGACTGAATCCTGACATTGAGGAAGTGACTGCCCTCCTGAGACAAAAGATGCGGAATTAAAGGTAGAGGCCATGGAGGCTCCCTTACTAAACTTCTCAGAAGTGGGTACCAGTGCTGTCGAGGCCAATCCGGTGCTATCAGAATCATGGATGGATTGTCTTGTCTGGCCTTCAAGAGTACCTTGGGGAGGAGAGGCAGAGGTGGAAAGGCATAGACATGAAGATTGTTCCAACTGAATGATAGAGCATCCACCTTCCAAGCTGTGTGATGAAACCTTTTGTGCAAAACTTTGGCAACTGGTAATTTAGTGGAGAAGCGAACAGATCTATGTCTGGAGTCCCCCATAACACTGTCAACTGCTGGAATACATGAGGATCCAATTTCCACTCGTGAGGATCCACTATCTGTCTGCTCAACACATCTGCTAAGGAGTTCTGTGCTCCTGGCAGAAACCTTGCTTGAAGATTGAGGTGTAAACTGAGAGCAGTCTCCCACAAAATCATCGCTTGCCTGCAAAGTGGGTATGAATGGGTTCTCCCTTGCTTGTTGATGTACCACATGACAGTAGTGTTGTCTGTTTGAATCAACACCTGCCCTGGGTGAAGTAAATCCTTGAAAGCCATTAATGCAAACTGGACTGCTAACATCTCCTTCAAGTTGATATGCAAATGTTGAAGTCTGACAGGCCACGTGTCTTGCACCCATTTTTCATTGAGGTGTGCTCCCCAAGCCTTGTCCGAGGCATCTGTCGTTAGAATCTGACTCGCCTCTGGTCGGGTCACAGAGAGTCCCTTGTTTAGGTGACATTCCTGAGCCCACCACAAAAATTCCTTCTGAATGCAAGGTATTATCTGAATGACAGTGTCTAGATCTTGGCAGTGTTGTGTCCATACATTTTTGAGATACCATTGAAGCTTCCTCATATGCAGTTTGGCATTGGGAAGCACCAGAATACAAGATGCCATGAACCCCAAGGCTTGAAGGACTGTCCTTGCAGTCAGCCTGGACTGTAGAGACATTTGATGGAAATAAAGAGAAAGGCTTCTTTGTCTGTCCGGGGTCAAAAAAGCCATCTGGGAAGCTGTATTCAGTCTCACACCCAGAAAGCACATGTCCTGAGAGGGTACTAGACTGGACTTTGTTTCGTTCACAGAATACCCTAGGCATCTTAACACTACCATCACATATTGTAGATGATGAAGTTCGTCTTTGTCTTGAGCAATAATCAGGCAATCGTCCAAATAAGGATAAATCTGTATTCCTCTTAACCTGAAAAAGGCTATCACTGGAGCCAGAACCTTTGTGAACACTCTGGGCGCAGTAGATAAGCCAAAGGGCAATGCAGAGAACTGATAATGTAAATTTCCAGCTCGAAAACGCAGGTACCTCCTGCAACTGGGCCTGATAGGAACATGAAGATAAGCCTCTTTGAGATCCAGAGTTACCATCCAGTGGTCTTTTCCCAACAGAGGTAAAAGCTGTTGTAACGTCAGCATCTTGAACTTTGGAATGTCCAGATAAGTGTTGAGGATAGATAAATCCAAAATCGGTCTCCACGTGTTCCCTTTCTTTGGAACTAGAAACAGGCGAGAATAAAATCCTAGGCCCACTTCTGACAGAGGAACTGGCTGTATAGCTCCCATTTGAAGAAGTAAAGAAATCTGTTTGTGAGCCTCTAACCTTTGCCGAGGAGGAACATCTGGCATGCCTTTGAAAGGAGGCAATGTATGGAAATAAAACTTGTAGCCTCGGTTTATAATGTCCAATACCCATTTGTCCTGGGTGACTAAAAGCCAGTTTTGCTTGAAAAATGCTAACTTTCCTCCCAAAGGAGCTGCCAGGCAAGAGGAATCTGGCAGCTGAAAATGCAGGTCATTGGGCCTGTTTACGAAAGGACTGGCCCCTACCCTCACCTGCAGACTGTGCAGGCGAACTCCATGTTGTAGGTCTGAAGGAACTCTGAGCTCTGTCCCTACCACGTCTAGATCTGCCCCTAGACTGAGAATCAGAAGAAGGGTAAGTCCATCCTTTAGTAGGCCAATTTCTACTAAACTTTGGAGGTTGCACCTGCAAAAAATCTTTCACAGTCTGCATAGACTTAGCCTTGTCCTCCATTTTCTTTAATACAGACTCTACAGGAGGACCAAACAAAACTTCAGACTGTAAAGGGGCATCCAGAATTCTAGTCTTAACATGCTCAGACAAATTCTGATCCTTAAGCCAGGCGTGCCTTCGAATAACTGAACCAGTGGCAGCCACCCTAGAAGAAGCCTGTAAAGCATCAAAGCCACACTGTAAAGAATGCTTGCCCACCTGTTCAGAGACATGTACCAAATCCTGCAGTTCTTTACACTCAATACCCTCTGCTAAAGCATCCACTTTAGATTTTAGCTGAGAAAGGAGGAAATTCTGATATTTCAACATATGAAACTGGCAATTTAAAGCCCTCATTGCTAACGTAGAAGAGGTATACACCTTCTTACCCCATCTATCCAAAGCTCTAGCTTCCTTATCTAGAGGAACCGGATTTTTTACAACAGAAGCTCTAACACCCTTAGGTCCCTGACTAATAGTTTCTGGGTCTGCTCTAGGACTTTTATACAGATATTTATGAGCCTCAGGCACCCTGTAATACCTGTCTGGTTTGACTGGCGCAGGAGGCACAGAATCTGGATTAAGGGAAGCCTCCGAGAAAACATCTTGAACAACATCCAAAACTGGAGGTATAGCTAAGGGTCTATGCTGTGGTAAAAACAAAAATTCCCTAAGCCTTTTCCAAGAATCAGAGAAATCCTGTCCTTCCCACTTAAAATGCTCCCTCATGGAATGTAAAGTTTCTGAAAAAGAAAAATCCTCAGGAGGAGAAGCAGAAGGAGTGGAATCCTCTGCATCAGAATCCGAATAAGGAGGAAAATCCTGAATGTCTTCCACAGAAGACTCTGAATCATCTGAGGCCTGCTCCAAACTTTCCAACTCTAGCTCTACCCTGGGCCTCTTATCAGGAGGGCATAGAACCTCTAATTAAAGTAATCAAATCTTCTGCCATTTTAAGCATGTGCTTTTTAGGCACTGACCCTGAGGAACCAGGACTGACACCAGAGGAAGGCAAAACAGACCTGCCCTTAGAAGGAGCCTTAGAAATAGTAGCAGAAGGCCTAACCACCCTAGGCACAGTAGGGAGAATAGTAACCTGTGAGGCCCCTTCAGCCTGACCTGAGTCCTGTGAAGCCACCTCTTGCAAAATCAAAGTTTCCCCCTGAGTCTCAACAGAAACTTCAGCCGGATCCACCTGTTCCCCTGTAGCTTCTAATGGACCGGCGTCCGAAACGGACGAATCATCCTGCCTAGGCTTCACAGATTTGTCTTTGCGCTTCTTCGTGGAAGCGGGCGTCGGAGGATCCGACGGCATATTATAATTACACCGCTTGCCAAAGACTAACCTAGCGCAATCTAACCTCCGTTTTATAGTGCGCTTATTGAACCTAGCACAAAACCGACACCCGACTACGTCGTGCTCCGGTCCCAAACAAGGAATACAAAGTGAGTGGTAATCCCTATGCGGTATCTGTTTCCCACAAGAAATACAATTATTCACTTTTTCTGACATCCGGTAAATAACTGAGGCAAGAAAAAACAAAAATATTCCCCAACGGGGTACTTAGCCCAACTTGGTATCGGTCTGAAACTCCGAATTTGAAAAATTTCAGAACGCCGAACGGCACTTGCAACGCTGCTACTGCATCGGACCATGCGGCAAAAAAGACTGAGGATATGACGTCGGTCATGCGCTTTTATACCCTGACGCTCTGATGTCAGATCTGAGCGCCCATTACCGACGTCAGCCTAATACTTTGGTATTCGGGCCGACCGAGGACAGTGGACTACCCATAAGTAAGGACTGCAGCAATGTGAGATGAAGAACATCTAACAGTTTTGTGACAAGAAAAATACAATAATAAAGTTTTGTACGACCTGAGCCAGTAGAACAACCTTGCAGCAGAAGCGGCAAACGAGATCTAGGTATCTAGCGCCAGGCATCATGGGATATAGGGGGGCCTCGAGCCAGTAAGCAACTCTCGAGCTTTTGAAGATGGCCGAATCGGAGCCGAGGATCGGCTCTGAGCCCAACCAGCAAGAATGAAGGCAAGATAGACAACTTAACATCACGTTTTATGACACCTGCTTCTAATGTGTTCTCTGTTTGGTTTGGAGGGAGCAGAGGAATCCTCCCTGAAAGGGGAGGAGAAGGAGGAGACTCTATCCATTGCATTGAATCACCTTTAGAATCAATTTGTCTAAAATTATCTGACACCAAGCAAGAGCACTAAAGGTCAGATACTGAGAAAGCAGAAGGGATGTAGGGGCAGGAGTAGGGGGAAGTGACAAGGTCTCTGGCATAGTCATTCTGAAGCTGGTGTCTGCCCCTTGTTAGGGAAATGTCCTTGTATTTTGGATTGTAACCCTCTTGCCACTTCTTGGAGATCAGCTTGTTATTTGCTGAGTTCTCTGCTTGTTCTGTACTTTGAAAGGTGTAGAGGAGGTGGAAAGGAAGAATCTAGGGACCTGAAAAACAACTGTTTGAAATGTCAAGAGCACTAGAGTGAGTCCTGAAACAGAGACTGAATGGTTGAAAAATGGACTTACAGGCCATTTCCTGGAATATTCCCTTTTTCTGAGGTATGGTGATCTCGAAGTTAACATACATAAGTTGGGGGGGGGGGTAAGGGTATTTGCTCCCCTGCAAAAGAAGAAGTTTAAAGGAGAAGAGTGATGTTTGAGATTAAATTTTCTGCAGCATTTCCGAACTTTTTATTTCAGCATTTTGGCAACTGACATTTTGAGTGGCAACATTTCAATATGGAGCCCCTGAAAATCAGAGATCCTCCTTGCATTCATTTTCCTTTCTCATTCCACTGTTTGAGGACATGTGTAGCAGCAGGCTGAAATACATTTTATACATCTAAAGGAGTACACCAAATTTCTTTAAGTAATCTGACAAGTTTTGTTTACATAATAAACCAAATTTCCTCAAAACAATAGCTGAAGCAGAAGCCATGGAAACAGTATCAGCACAATCATACACACATTTTAAGAAAAGTTTAGAAATCTGAGACAAGTTAAACACAATCTGATTCACATAAGACCCACCCTTCAGGGGTCAGAGAAGCAGAAAATTCTTCCAAGCTATTAGCACATTTTCAAATAAACTTCCACATTTAACCCTGGTAGTTCAGGGGATTCTGAAGGCTAATGTGACAGAAGAAAAAGGTATCTTACTCTGTCTGTCCAACCACCTGTCATCCTTATCAGTAGGGGCTGGGGTGGAGGAAATAAGATATTTTGCACTGCTAGAGCCACAGGTGTGTTAGCAGCTCGGTCAGCTGTGAGATGAGAACAGAGAAATCTATTACCCTATGAAACTCTAATTTGCTTTTCTATTAGTTGATGAGAGAGAATTGGGAGCATTACAGACAGCTTAAGGCACATCCTCCAGTGCTGGCAAAATATGAGGAATGGGTGCAGAATTATGAATATCTTGGTCACCTCATGGGAAAAAATAGTTATGTACTCACCATAACTTTGCATCTGTTTTATCATTTTTCATTCTTCCTCAGCATCTCTTTAGATTCGTTGATCCAAGTCTCGAGCTCCTCCATTTACCCACAATGCCCCTTGCTAGCCAGATTACCTCAGATCGAGTTTGCTGCTGCTAAATATGCCTGAATACATAAACACATAATAATTATAATTATAAAAAGAAACAGAATAGACAGAGTAGGGCCTCAAACTGGGAACGATGCCTCCCATACACCTCATAAGGTCACTCCTAAAGAATAAGGACAAGGGGAAGGAGAGTGGGAAGCTGAGAAAGAATGAAGATGGACAACACAGATGCATAGTTATGGTGTGTACATAAATTTAATATCTGATGTGGTCATTTTCATTCATTCCTCAATGTATGGGATGGTCCCCAGCTATGATAATCTTGGGTGAACCTCATGGATGGATATTTTAGAGAACTGCAGAGCCAAAAGCAGCCTTGTTTCTGGATATGATGTCCAGCTTGTAATGAGCAATAAAGGTATGAGAATTGGACTAAGTGGCCACAGCACAAAAATCATCAATTGAAGCTTTGGCTGAAAAGGCAGATGATGTAGCCATGGGTCTAGTCAAATAAGCCTTTGAAAATTTTGGTAAGGACAGCCGACTTACAGAATATACAAAGGAAATGCAGTCTGTTATCTATTTAGTTAAGGTAACTTTAGATGCTGTTTTCCCAATTTTTTTAGCAAAGGAAACAAACAGTTGATCAGTTTTTTGAAATCCTTTTGTTCTGTGCAGGTAAAAACAAAGTTATCCATGTACATCTAAAAGATGTACATGTATTCTCCCTTACTGTCAAATTTTGAAAATAAGAATGGTACATTGATTACTTGATTCATATTGGACTCAGGAACAACTTTTCGCAGGAAGGAAGGGTTTGTACATAAGGTTACTCTGTCTTTGTGAAAAACTAAATAAGGTGGTCTTAGTGCCTGGAGTTCAGAAACTCACCTTGCAGACATAATGGCAACAAAAAAATAGTTTTCCAAGAGAGAAATTTTAAGTCTTAGCCAAAGGTTCAAAGGGGGAGTGGATTAAAGTTTGTAATAAAATAGTAAGATCCCAGGGTGGTGTAGGGTCTCTTACTGGAGGTCTAAGCAGAACAGCACCCTTTAGAAAAACCGTAGAAATTTTATAAAAAATCTAAGGGGAAGATATTATGTCCTATGTGGTAATTAGAGATGGCGGCACACTGGACTTATACGGTGGAGAAACTGGCACCACCCTGAAAAATTGAAGCCAGAAAATCTTATACAGCAGGAATCGGAGCTGTAAAGGGATCCAGCTTTCTTTGTTCCACCCAATATGAAAATCTCTTCCATTTACTTTTGTAAATCTTTCTGGTAGAAAGTTTTTGAGAAAAGGATAAAATCTGATGAACTGGAGAGGAAAACCTGGACTGTGTAGCCATCATTGGAATTGGAGAAACCATGCAGTTAACTTGAGGCCTTGAATGTCTGGATGAATCATTCCCGATGGGTGCAATAGTAGATCTGGACTGGGGACCAGTGTCCCAGGTGGACATGGAAGATGAGACCATAAAAATGGGAATTAAAGATGTTTCTTGTTTAAAAAAGAGGGGCAGGAATTGAATAATTATTGTAATGTTGCTTAAGTTATATAGCAATATATGTGAAGCATAATGTTTGTTAATTTTAAACTGTTAATACAGTTTGATTACTTTTATATAAATGTAAATTTGCCTATGTCACAAGTGATAATTCATTAAAGGTGTTTAAAAAAATAAAAATGAGAACCACGCCTGCTGAGGCCAGAAAGCTCTTCAGCTATTGTGCTTTCTGGAGAAATTTGGGTATTAAGGGAAGGGAGGATAAGCATACAGGAGACTGGGGGCCAAATATGGTCTAGTGCATCTCTCAGTGACTCCCTCTGAGGGGTAATTAGGGCAAAGAACCTGTTACATCTGTTGTTAAAGGGAGAAGCAAAGAGAGAGCAAGGTTAACTCCAGTAATGAAAAATTACTTCTATCACTATAGGATTGAAACACCACTCATGCGGCATCAGGATGGTCCTGCTGAGCTTGTCGGCTAAAACATTAGATTTCCGCAGAATGTGCATTGCTACAAGAAGTACGATTAGAGGACATCACCTACTGTCTGATTCTCATTGCTTCTCACAAAAGGGATAAGATCTGGGTCCCCCTGTTTGTTGATGTACCAAACCACTGACACATTGTCCATCTGGATAGCAATTGTATCTAGAGAGAAAGGCCTGCAACACTAATAGGACCACTCTCATCTCTAAGACATTGATATGCAAATTGGTCTCTTCTGGGAAGAATGTACCCTGAACAGTCTATCCCAAGAAATGCCCCACCACCCATCCCAACTGGAAGGCATCCGTGGTCAGCATGGCCTTTTGTGGAGGAAAGATAAATGAGCATCCCTGACAAAGCTCGTTGGACTGGATCCACCAAAGTAGGGAATCCTTGCAAGCTCTCAAAATCTTTATAGGAAACTTCAAAGGGTGCCGAAGTATTGCACCAGTAGGGTCCACTGGAGAATTCTCATGTGAAAGCAAGCTATAGGTAATAGGGTGATTGCTGCAGCCACTGAACCTAAGACTTGATGAACCAGTCTCCCAGGAGGAGAGGGATGGTCCAGAATCTGACAAGCAATCTTAGGGAATGAATTCTGCTCTGGGGTAAGAAAGCGAACTGACTGTGTCCAGCAAAGCTCCTACAAACTGCAAGACTTGAACTGGTTGAACTTGGGACTTGGAAATATTTACTGTTATCTCTAGGAATGGACACAACTGGTGTAAGTAATCTCTGGCCTTTTGTAGAAGATGCTTGGCTGGTGTGGAAAGGAGTCAGTTGTTTAGGTAAGGAAACAATCTCAATCTATGCAGTCTGAGATAAGCTGCCACCACTGCCATACATTTGAACACCATGGGGGCTGTGGTGAGACCAACGGGCAGGCCTTTGAAATGGTAATGGCTGGCTGCCAGCCAAAAGTGCAGATATCTTCATGAGCACCTGTTTATTTTGACATGATAATACGCATCTTGAAGATCTGTCAAGCACATCCAGTTGTCCTTCTATAGGAGAGGTAGAATGGACTTAACAGTAACAATCTGGAACTTGGAGTTCTTCATGAATTGATTTAAATGACTGAGATCTAGAATAGGTCTCAGGTCCCCTGATTTCTTTGGCACTAAAAAGAACCTTGAGGAAATTCTGGATCCTGCTTGGTCTGGTAGGACCTTTTGGATGACTGTCTTTTCTAGCAGCTTTTGAATTTCTAAGGCTGCTGAATCCCTCTGAGTGGGTGGAACATTGGGGAGACATTGCTTTTCTGATGGATTTTGTGAAAAGGGAATGAAGTATCCTCTGGATGTGATATTTTGCATCCAACAATCTCTTGTGATGGCTTTTCCAGGCATTTGTGTGCAAGGAAAAGCACCCCAAACTACCTCTAGAGAAAAACAGTCGGGCAACCTTTCAGGAGCACTGAAAGGGTCTGTTCGAGAAAGAGCTTGGTTCTGCAGACCCCCTCTGCTGCAAAGATGGTGTCTTCCATTATTGTTTCCCTCTCTGCCTCTGGAAGAAAAATCCCCATGTGAGTCCTGAAACAGCTCTTGAGATTTTTGGAACCACATCTTCTTACCACCTCGGTGATTCCTAGAGAAAATCTTTGCAGGGTAGAGAAACGGATTCCAACTGCAGACAATGTCTTTCCATATTACTCACTGTGGGAAAGTATGTCTTTAACTGTGGGCCTAAACAGGGAAACTCCATCAAAAGAAGCACTGATGAAAGGATTTAAAGGGCTCCAAAAAATTACACAGTCTTCATCGAGGCAAGTCTCCTGATGGCTATACCTGAACCAGCAGGCCATAAAGAACCATCAGCAGCACAAGATAATAACCTTGTGGATGTGTTGGATATAGATTGTAGGGTGCCAGTTGGGAGGAGTAAGTTTTATCTTCCTCTGCCGACATGGAGTTCCTTGACCAAGGCCCTCTGTAATCTACTAAAATGTGCCAGGTAGTTAAGTGACCACAAGGTGAAGTTCACCAAAGCATAAACACGCTTTCCAAATCTGTCCAATGCCCTAAACTCTCTATTAGGAGGGTGAACAGTGGAACTCTGGTTGGCTAGTTCCTGTTTGGTGACTGCTGCTACAACCATATCATCAACAGGGATTCCCTTACTCCAAACTGCCTATCTTTGGAAGCTACTAGAATTTTGTCTTGTCAGTGGGGACTAGGCTCCATGGTGTTCAGTTTCTTCCACAGCTGATGGGAGACAAAGTGTATAAGGTCATCCATTGGGGGGGGGTAACCCAAGCCATAGATGGGCCAGAACTGAAGACTTCCAGGAACACATTCCTCTTGGTAAAGGCTTTGGGAGGCCCAACCACCTTTTCAGCCCAGGGTTTCTAAAATGTCTCTGAAGAAATCCTCAGGTCGGGACCTAGGAAACCATTCCCCCTCATCAAAGTCAGTGCCCCCGGTCAAAGATTCCTGAGGGGAATCTAAGTGCCTTCTATTGCACATTCTTTTCTGGTAGACCTCTTCAGTGGGATGCTCTGGAGAAGTATCAGAAGAGATGGGGAGTTCCTGGACAGGAACCATATGAAAGCTCTTATGGGCTGCCCTGTGGAGAAGGGTGATGAGACTTAGAGCTCAAATCCATTGGGGAACTGGTATAGGATTCTCAGGAAGAGAGAGTAGAAGATTCCCTGGGATGAGAGAAAACCCTCTCCACTACCTCAAAGGCAGAGTGTCCAGAAGAAGTAGAAACCAATCTCACTGAAGCTCTCGGCTTAGTCAGTTTTCTACCCTTCCTGGATCTCCCCTCCAAGGAAGAAGTTGGACCTGAACTGTCCAGCTCCGATACTCCAAGGGGAAGTGATGGCTCTGAAAACCTCGGTGTCAAAGTCAACACCCCAGATCCTGTGCCAATGCTTCAGCTCCAAGGCTCGTCCTGCTCAGTGAGGATGGGCACTGAATGAGTCAGGGAAACTGTTTGAGTCAAAGAAGAAGGTGTTATCTTCAGATCAGACACTATCTCTCAGTGCTCTCAGATCTAATGGCTCTGAAACTATGGATCTGATAGGAGAAGGAGTTACTATGGGGTGTGAAGGTGGCTGAAACCTCACAAATTGTTGGGAGATGGAGCTGGCAACACTGACATCTGGATTTGTGGTAGGAGTTTCCTCATCATCGTCTTCACATCTGCCTCAAAAAGACTTCTTGAGGATCTGATTGAGGAAGACATGGAAGGAGGGCAGAACAACTTCTTGGCAATCTCCTGTAAAAATGGAGACCCAAGTCTAGGAGACACAGGTTCCAAAGAAAATCTAGGACTCCAGATCTGAGGAGACTTAACTGTAGAGGTTGTTGGATCCAAAGGTGTCCGATCTGACACTTTTGACTTTGGAGGGTGTCTCCAAACTTGGAGCAGGTCCAGACCGCATAGGAGAGCGCTTCCTATGCTCTGATGACCTTTGCTTTTTTGAAGGGGCTTAAGACCCAGAAGTAAAAGCAGTAGTGAAGGAAGAAGCTGGCAAAAGACCCTTCAAGACCAACGTATTCAACATGTCACTAACTGCCACTGAATTAAAGCTGCCACAGATCTCGCAAGACACCTGCAAATAAGAAGGGCCTAAACAATGTACGCACTCCTCGTAGGCATCAGAAATGGGTATCTTATGCCCACAGGAAGTGCACGTCTTAAACACAGTAGGCTTGTCAGCCATACCAACAACTAAAAAGAAGCCAACAACAGTAATGAAAAGAGAGAAACTCTAAAAGTTACTGTGTACAAAGATTTTTTTAGCAAAGTAGGAAGAAAGGAAAAAATAAAGATTATCTACCAACAATGGTAGAAAAAATACCTCAAGAGGTACAGAAAGAATGAGAGAAGGTCTAGTACCAACAATAGTACAAAAATTTACCTAAATGGTATCCACAAAGGTAAAAGAAAGAGTGATGAGAGAAAGGGCTAAACAGGAAACAGAAGAAATAGAAGTGATAAATTCTATTTTTACTCAAAATATCTAACAAGGCACTCAAGAAAAAAGAAAATGCAATTCCAACTGAATTATTACAGCAGCAAATGAGATCTAAAGTAATCTGGCAAGCAAGGGACATTATGGGTAAAGGGAGGAGCTTGAGAGTGAGATCCAAAAATCTAAAGAGATTTGCTGAGTTGGATCCGAGGATTGGTTCTGAGACCCATACCTTGAAGAATGAATGAAAATGACAACATCAGGGCAAAAGTTATGTACTTATCATAACAAGAGATCTGTGTGTTGTCCAATTTTCATCTGTTTCAAACTTTGGGATTTGGATCCAACTCAGATGAGGCCTTGGCAACTTCAAACTTTCAGATTCAGGGCTCTCCTCCGCCCCATCGAGTTTTTCTCAAGTAAAGTTATTTCCAATAAGTAATAAAATTACAGATAGATAAAACACAAATCAATAAGAAGGGAAGGATAATAATACCAAATCAAGTATGATAACCAACCTTATGAGGTCAGAGTCAAGTAATCTCCCACATATGCTACTCATTCTTCCATGTGCTTTAGCCACTGCTGTTGTGGAATGAGCTGTCAGATTATTTCAAAGGTTAGACCCAATCTTTCATAAACAAAGAAAATACAGTTTGATAGCCACATTGAAAGGGTAGTTTTGAAAACACCTTTTCCCAGTTAAGATTTAGAGAATGCAATGAATAATTAGTCTGATTTTCTGAAGTCCTCAGTTCTATGTAAATAAAATCTAAGTTGACTATGGATGTCAAGCAAATGCAATGTAATGTACATTCTCCTTTATTAGAATATTTTGGAAAGAATGCAGGTAAACTCATGGTCTGATTTATGTTGACTCGGATGCCACCTTAGGGATGAAAGACTTATTTGATTTAAAAAAAAATTGTCCTTAAGAAAAAAACAAGTAAGGTGCTTTACATGAAAGAGCTTGAAGTTTACAAATCCTCTTAGCAGAAGTCATTGCTATCAAAAAATAGTTTTCCATGCTAAGAACTTAAGCTCCACTGAACCCTGCTGGTTCAAAGGGATACTGTGAGATAGCCTGAAGCATCACTATGATGTCCCATGGAGGAATAAGATCTGAAAATGGAGGGTGAAGAAAAGTTCCCTTGGCATCCCAGGCCGTCATTAGAATTGGAGTAACCATGTGGTTAATTTCAGGGAGTCTAGGTCTGGGAAAGGATGCCTGGGAGGATGACATATCACATCTGGCTTGTGAACCAGAGTTCATGGTGGACTATGTGTTGAGGCCATTAAGAGGTAATGAGGATCCCCTTGGCCTTGACCCTTCTGGCTTTCTGAATTAATTTTGTAATTAGCATAAAGGAAGGGAATGCATAAAGATGACCTGGTGCCAATTGTAGATCAAAGCGTCCCTCAGTGACTGGCCCTCTGGAGGAATCAGGGGAAAGTAACTGATGCATTTGTTGTTCAGGTAGGAGGCAGAGAGGTCACAGCAAAGTTGGTCCCAGCAACTGAAGACTGTATTCACTACTGAAGAAATAAGGGACCACTCATGAGGCAAGAGAATGCACCTGCTCAATTTGTCAGCTAGTACACTGCAAGTTCTCAGGATGTGCATTGCTATCAGAAAGCAAGGAGAATACATCACTCATTGCCAAACCCTCATGACCTCTTGACACAATGTACAAGACCTTATTCACCCCTCTTTGTTGATGTACCAGACCACTGACATGTTGTCTGTATGGGCTACAGTCACACCCACTGGAAGATGGTCTTGAAATGCCTGCAACACCAAAAAGACTGCTTTCATTTCTAGAACACTGATGTGATTGGTCCCTAAGCATGTTCTTGTAAGTTGAACCATCTTCCCCTCATAATGCTCCCACCCTAAAAAGGCAGCATCCATAGTAAATACTGTCATAGGGGATACTGAAGAAAATGGATGCCATTGCTGGTGATGTAATCCACCATTTTATGTGGGTTTTGAAAATTGAAGAGAGGGGCCACTGTAAAATACTCATATGGAATTTGGTCTATTTTAAAATGTCACATGGACAAATTGTCAAACTGAATATGATTAGGACCACATGGTCAACAATTCAGTCCATCAAACTGTTTTGACTTAGATCGTGGTACAGTGGGGATCAGTGTATTTGACCTTTTCCCCACCATAGTGTGATCTTGGAGTTGATATATATAATTAGCAGGGGGTGTGGGGGGTGCAGGGGGGCTTGCCCCCCTGCAAAAGCATTGTGTTGTTTGCGGGTGCTGTTTTGGTTCATGTTTTTTGACAATGGACTAAATTGTCAACCATACGGGTTCTGACAATTTGGCAAATTTGATACTTTGAAATAGACCCCCTCAGACGGCAAGGGTTCAAGGTGTTCCTGTACTTAGCTGATTGGCTCCTCACCAATCCGGCCAAGGCTCTGCTATAAGCTCTCCAAAGGGACCTCTTACTTCAACTCTGAGGTAGGCTGTTACTGCTGCCATACATTTGGTAAACAACCAGGGAGGCTGTGGTGTGTCCAAAGTGCAGAACTTTGAATTGAAAGCTACTAGCTTCTAGTAGGAAACTGAGAAACCTCCTGGAGTGTGTGTGTGTCTATTTGGTAATAACCATCCTGAGGATCGATGTTACACATCCAGTCATCCTTTTTGAGTAGTGGCAAAATGGACTGAACTATGACCATCTGGAATTTTTTTCTGTTTCACATATTGGTTTAAATGACTTTGGTCTAGTACTGGCCTTAGGTCCCCTTTCTTTTTTGGAACTAAAAAGAACCTAGAGTAGACAACAGATCTTGTTTGGTCTGGCAGGACTTGCTGGATGATTCTTTTTCCAACAGCTTGTCTACATCTGCTGTTGCTGATTCCAGTTGATTGGGTGGCACTAAGGAAATCTTTGATTTTTGCCTGAGGCATCATTAGAAATGGGATTGAGTATCCTCTGGCTATTATCCTTAATATGTAAGAATCTGAAATGATGG
Source organism: Protopterus annectens (assembly GCF_019279795.1). Lineage (NCBI taxonomy): Eukaryota > Metazoa > Chordata > Ceratodontiformes > Protopteridae > Protopterus > Protopterus annectens. The sequence goes on along the minus strand of NC_056742.1, from coordinate 112,176,343 downwards.
TCCACCAAGTTTGAGGATGTGGCAGTCGAGCAACAATTCAGGAGCGCTGGAAGGATTTCTCAGAAAAGGGGCTGTGAAATCCTTGATTTTGTAGTCCTCTTGGGTGACTACCACTGAAATTATCTCCTCCTCCGCCCCAGGGAATTCTGTCTGAAGAAGCATCCTAGGTAAGACCTTGCAAATTTCAGAACCACATTTTCTTCCATTCTTTCTGATTTCTGGAAAAGGTTCTCTGAGGAGTTGCAAAACAGATTCCAGCAGCAGAAAGTGTCTTACCATCTTGTTTGCTTCTTGTTGGCATGCCCTTAACTTTCAGGCCAAACAATGTAGCACTATCAAAAAGAGCACTAATGAAGGACATCTTAAAGCTCTCTGCAAAATCACACAATCGCATCCAGTCATTGCAGTGTAAGGCTATACTGGTAACTGCTGCTCTGGTTGTCCCATCAGCTACATTTGAAAGCAGACACATGGAGACATTCGAAATAAAAGATAAATAAGAATCTATGTCAAGCAAAGTTCTTCATTAGCACTCTTCAAGAAAAATCTTGATAAGTGGATGGGAAATAGGAAATACACCCCAGGGATCACTTCTGTGTCTCTGCTCGTCAGTGGCACAGGAAATTAACTTTCTTGGGTGGCGTAAGCCAGGGAACCTTGTTGGCTAGGCTTGCGTAGGCCCTTGGGCCGATAGCCTAGTACCTACCTATGAACCTAAGTAGAAAACTGGGATTCCACTGTCTTCTGGATATCCACTGGCAAATTACCTGAAAGAGAATTAGTAATCTCTTTGGTCAATTCTCTTTGGAAGCAAATAATATTGACCATGTAGTTCATCTGTCTCAGGGAAAAGGTTGCTGAAGTGTATGCCCATTTTCCAAATATGTCCAAGGCCATGGCCTCACCATTAGGGGGTGGACAAATAAACTCTTCTCAGAGTTCCATCTTTGTGGCAGCTGCTATGACCATGGCATCCACATCAGGACCCTTACTCCAGTGGTCTATCTTTCAGTGCCAGCCAGAATACTATCAGATTTCTTTGGTATAGGCTCTTTCCATATTTGCTCAGCCACTAAATTAATAAGGACTTCATGGAGGGGACCACCCAGGATGTAGAAGAGCCAGCTCCAAAAGCCTCAAGGAACACACATTCTTCTGGGGAAGGTTTATCTGTGGATCATCCCCCTTTTCTGTTTGGCCAATTCTAGAATTTCTCTGAAGAAGACTTATCCAAAGGGGAATCTTCCCCTTCCTCCAAATCCATGTCTTCTATGACAGCTCCTGGTGATGAATCCAAGTAATTTTGTTTGCACGTCTGCTTTCTGTGTAGCTGTTGTTGGGGAATATCTGGTGATGGGTCTGAACCAGACTGAGAACTCAAAGACAGTACTTCCTCAAGACTTTTGGATAATGACTGTCTCCTGTTGATGAGAAGGAGCAGAATCCAGAGTGGAATATGAGGTTGGGTCAGATCCAAAAAGGATGAAGGCATCTCTTCTCTCGAATGTGAGAGGACCTGATAGAAAGCCTCAAAGGCCACGGAAGAGATAGGAGCCAAGAAAGTCTATCTAAAATCCGTTGCAGAGAGAGACCTCAAGACCCCAACCCTCCCCAGCTCTGAGGCTGACATAGGAGCTAAGCTATCGAGAGTTGAAGCTCAGAGAAGAAGGGATGGTTTGACAACATCAAAGTCAAACCCTCTCCCTGGACATCAGACTTGAAGTTCTGGCTTTGACTCTCATCTCAATCTGAGAGGATTAGAGCCAAGAGAGACTAGGCTGTAGTCAGAGCTGACATGGATGGCACTATCAGCATTCACAAAGGTGCTCTGGAGAGTTTCTGATCTGAGAGTTTTGGTTCCGAAGGATGGACCAAGAAAGGAGCTGAAAATGAAGGGTCAATGGAGACTTTCTCAACTGTATCAGAAGAGAGAGAGATGGAAGGATACCCAATTCCATCTGTTTCTGGTGAAATTTCCACATCATCCTATTGACGTCTGCTTCAGTGAAACTCCTGGTAGATTGGGCAGACCTGGAAGAACCATTAGATGAAGCCCTGGATTCTTGTTGCAGAATAGAGGAATGGAGCCAACGACTGATTGGATCTGAAGTAAAAAGCCTGGATGGAGAAGGAGAGCAGATCTAAGGCTTAGGATCCAAAGGGTTTGGTGTTTTCAGTGCCAGACCCACTGAGGGTGTGGGATCCAGGGACCATTTTTTGGCTTTCTCAATGCTCTTCTCGGGAGTCAGGTCTTTAGTGGACTGCTTCGACTTTGGAACTTCCTTATCTTTTTCTTTCTCCCTCGGGGTTGAAGATGCAGGAGAAACTACTGAAGACCCTGATGTAGAAGAAAACAGTCTCTTTAATTTGTTTCTTCTGCTCTGAAGAGCTTTGTGACCAAATGAAACACAGGCTTTCCATTCAGTATCTTAGTGCACCACTCCCAAACAATATACGTACAGGGAATGGGGGGGGGGGTCCTGTGGAGATTTTCTAATCACATTTTCCACACCTCTTATGACTTTTGTCCAACATTTTAAGAAAATCTGGATACTCTGTAAATCTCAAACAAGTAACAGTACCTACTCTAACTGTAAACACAGAAAGATAAAACTGAAACTAGCTATGAATAACTACAACAGGAAAGTTATTAAAGTTAGAGATATTTTTTTTATCAGGGGAGGACAGCAAAATACAGAAGAAAAGAGACTGTAATTAACTAAGAAATAAGCTCCTATTGGGTATTAGAAAAACAGAGAGTGAAAATTACTTCTCCCCAAACACTAACTCAGTGCCTCTGCAACTGATTGGTTCAAGTGGCAAATGTGTCTGAGGTAATTTGATAGTGGAGAGGGAATGATGAGTAAGGGAGGAGTTAAAGCCATGTCTGAAGTTGCCAAAGCCGGATCAGAGTCCCAAATGTTGAATCAAACAAATATGGGCAACATCGGATCATCTGTCTTTTCCCAAGCAAATACATCCCTTAACCTGAAAACAGACTAAGAAAAAGTTAAAGCTTTCATAGGGTCAACTTCAGGTTCACTATCAAGTGAATCAGAGTCTTGAGCTATAGACCCCTGAGGTGAGACAATCCTGTCAATGTCAGACTCTTTAGAAAATGCATTCTCTTCCTTAGAAGAAGGGGGACTACAATTAGGAGAAGGCCGACACTACCCAGCAATGACTGACTGTAACAGACTCCTAGCCAGTGTTATACCATCATTTTTATTGACAGCAACCATTTCTTTATATTTAATGTGTTTAATTTTCTTTCTTTTTCTTCTAGGTATGTCTCTTAGAGGTGGTTAGGGGATGCATAGAATCCTGAACAAAAGGCCTCTTTTACTGGGCACCTAGAGGAGACCCTCTCCAACTATCTCCCATACCCAAAGACCCCTAGTCTATAGTGGCCGGCAAGGCTACTATGGAGGAATTTGAAGAAACAAGTAAGTGGTCTGAGGAACCAGCAGTGGCTACTGCAGAGTCATCCACCATTGGTTTAGGTTAGGAATTGTGCTTTCATTTTTTTTTATTTTTAAGTATGTTAGGAAAAGGATCAGCAAGGCCTGGGTCAATATTCATACTGTAGTCAGGGAAGGAGAGAGATTACTGGTAAGGTATGCCGGTAGGCAGTTGGAAGGTAAGTTGTCACTAGTAAGCACAAGCAGCACACAACCATTCCAAAAAATGTCCCAAACTAAATACAAGCAATACATAAGATTTTCCTGTAAAAATAGAATTACCTGTTAGCTCCCCTGCAAATATCACATAAAATTAAGTTCACAAGCATTCAAATTAAATGTCTGTTCATCTACTAGAAATATACTTCTTTAAAAACATTCAAAAGTTGAAAAGTAAATATAAAATAAGCCCTAAGGCACTAAAAGAAAGTCTATACCTCAAAGACAATCCCTTGAGACACAATTAACGGTAATGGCGAAATGTTGACCAACATGCCTGAAAAGCCGATATTTTTTAAAGTGAAATACTGCTGCCCTCACCAAACAAAAACACTTAAAACACCAAAATATATTACAAATGTTATTTGTATGTGTGGAAGACATCTCCAAAATGGGTCTTATCTGTCTGACAGGAATTTTTGTCCAACTGCTACTCCAGAGAAGTCATAGAGATGCATTTCACAAGATGGCAAGAAATTACTACAGATTTTTACTCACTTTGTTATAGTTACAGTACAGCTGTTATAATTTTTTCTAAAAGGGTTTAGGCTATAGGCAGCCAGAGTGACTGTATGGGTGGGGGTTATAGCTTTGGAAAGATTACAACATATAGACTAATGCAGCATTGAGAATGATGAATATCAGTATTTCACTCTTGCTCACATAACTGAAAAAAAAACGCCTTAAAAACAGACAATGCAACAAGGGGCCATTTTCCATATTCAGACTGATGTCTGGCAAAGATCGTAAAGTTGAGGAACATGTAGTGTGGAAAGGGAGGATTCTAAGCAGCCTGGGAAAGTTTTTCATACCAAGCAGTCCTACTCCCTGTGGCACGATTCCTGCTATTATAGACAGTGGACCTCTTCCTTTTAGAGGAAAACTAGCACGGGAAGAATAGAAATTCTGCCTGTGAGACAGCAGACTAGTAATTCTTATTTAATATTTCACAATATATTAATATTTGTTGTTTTATACAACTTACTGAATGTCGTGATAAATTCTTGATGCATTTCTTTTTTCCCCATTTTCACTTACCTTTTTACCTCCTAACACTTATAATATATATTAGTCCACAAATCCACCAAATTTTATATTTATTAAATTGCAATAGTCACAAATGGAGCTTTGGAACCTTACTTCAGTTGCTTTTCTTTTCAGCTACTAAATGATGCATCTAGAAGTAACCTGTCAAATATTTTTTAAACAAAACAATATACAACACTTTCATGATTAATTTTATTTAATACAGCAGCTGATTTTTCTGTAGTGCATCAGTACAAAAAAGTCAATTTTTTACATATTTATTTTCAAACACGCTTCATATTTTCCTGAAACATGCTGCCAAATTGCATTTTTACTTTAATTCCCACACAATATTATACAATAAGTGCTTTAAACAAAGGACTTATACCTATTTAAGCCTGGTACATTCATTTTATTAAATACCTTTTCTGTACTTGGAGAATTAACATCCCTTTCATGTGTGAAACAATTGGTAAGATAATTCAGATCATATGGAGTTTCACTCTGTAGTGGAAGGTACTTCATATGCTACTGTGACTGTAATATGGCACTGGGAAGGGGTGGGAGGCATAATGGTCACACAGATACAGGGTTTGATTCTCATCTTTCGCTGTCTGGTTATTGGCTAAGCATACAACAGTCTGCAGACTGCTTGCCTTGTATTTACCTAACCTATGAACACATGTTGGATACATCTGTGATTCACAGTTTCAAAAATTCAAATTCAGACTCACACACATACATTCAGTATGTCACAATGCAGTGGGCAGATGAGTGGTGTATGACATCTTATGGTCAGGATGCTGAAGTATCTGCTTCTCAGACCAACTCTTTTGTCAAAGTCCAAGTAAGAATCCTGCATTGCCACTGAAAAGAAATGGTGCTACTCCCATTAACATTGTCTTAATTAAGCCTTGTACCACAGGTCCAGGGTAATCGTTGGGATTGTTCTCTTATCCAAATCAAAGTAATCGACTATATAATATCACCGGCTAAGTTTGTGGATGCTCTGTCTATAATACACAGGCCAAAATTCAGAATTTATTGTACCAAAAGAGTGGGTGAGAAGGTGATCTTTGTATACCCTTGCAAATATCCTTATTCTTGCAGTAATAAAGGACAAATGTGCCAGTAACAATATCCTACCACAAACACGAGGCACTATAAAAGTCAACAGTTTTCTCAAAATGTCCTAAAAGATTTGTTGACTGACTTATGTACTGCAGCTTGAATCAGTGACCTAGCAGTACTTAAGTATGACCAGCTTTATCTTTTGCTTTCCCTGGAGTTTGGACCCAAGGCCCAAATATAGTTTCTTGTTTTCTATTACTGACTGTGGAAGGCTGATCTTCCACATGGACTGACTTGCAGTGATGAGAATGGAAAGTCTTGAAAAGTGCAAGCTGCTGACTGGTCTGTAAAGTTTCAGGAAGTTAAGTGCTCAGTTGCCTACATCATAAACATATGGGAAGTTATCTGTTATTCATTCTTACAGTGTTCTGCACCTGGAAAAAATTTTGAAAGGGTTTATCTTAAAATGCGTCAGTCTGTCATCTTCACTCACTGCAAACAGACTCACAGATCCATGGCACCCTTCATAAAACAAGCAATGCTATTTTCATCCAGCTATAACTGTATTAATTTGATAGAAGAAAAAGCCTGCTTTTTAAAGCAGAATGCCTACCATGGATTTCATATGTAGTGCTGCTATGCCTTATAGGGTAGCAGTCTAACCTTCTAAAAGTAGTCAAGAGTTATAACTTACAGACATGTTGACACAAGGATCAAAAGATAACATCTAAATGCATTACCTGATGTGTAGAGGCCACCTATATAAATATTTTCCTGGTTAATCAATAATTTTACATTAGTGTTTACATTTCCTGTCCTCAAAATTAAACATCATGAAGCATGTAGTACTTAATCTTGGGACAAGTGAGTTTTGTTGGAAGATAAGATGTATACAACTACTCACCACCCAAGCTGATCTTCAAGGGTGTGAAGGATAATGGGTTCATCCTTCCTTTGCTTTCTCTCATATTGCTCTTAAAATCTAAAGCTTTTACACACACACACACACACACACACACACACACACACACACACACACACACACACACACACACACACACACACACACACACACACACACACACGCGCGCGAACTTGCAAAGCAAATGTTCTATTTGGCTTATGGTTTCCCTTTGCTGGGATTAAATAATGTACTCCATCAGGGATCTCCTCTGAATGACCTTCTAGAAAGCGAGTTAACACATGCAAGAAAATAAACTAGCTGACTAAATTACTGAACTTTCATTTAGAAATTTACTTGCTGGAAGCACAAATGCCACAACAGAGCAGTTAGATCATAACATGTTAGAAGGATGGACAGAATGCACTCAACGCATAAGGTCCTCATGAAGATGTAAGGGAGCACTCACCTATTTCACTCTGAGAAAAAGAGCTCTGAAACAATTTTCAGGAGAAATTGAGGATTCAAACAGAGAGAGATCTGGTCAGTAAGGAAGATGAGGTAAGGCTGTTTAAACAAGAGAGACTGAATGGTGATTCATCAGACTGAGGAAATGGATACAAAGTGCACCTTTGGGGAAAAAGATTTCAGATTCACTGAATCTGATGGTTCAAACAGCAGAAAAGACAGCACTGTCAGGTCATGAAGTTCAGGTCTAATGCTGGGTACAGATTATTTATCACAGGTGAGAGATGAAGACTTTCTTTCGGAAACTTTAATCAGTCATAGTCAGTATAAATGCTTAAATATTCAGCACAAAAGAAAACTCATGCTAGTGAAACCGAGAAAGTATAAAACTGACAAAAACATGGTATGACTGCATACCTCTTGATGAAATAAATAAGCCTGACAATAAACCAACAAATTTTCCTCCAAATGCAGACTACCAACCACAACATACAAAATGTAAGAAAGCTAAAGGAAAACAACACTGACCCCTAAATTTCTAAGAGATACACTTTCTATACAGTGGTATTGTTAGAGAAACTGTGTTTTGTAGCATAATTTACAGGGTTATGGTTAGTATACAAGTAAGGATGCGGGAAGGTAGTGGCTGTTCCATAATGAACAAGTAATTGTTAATACAAACCCATAATTAAATACATTACATCAAATAACAACACATAAAATCAACTGCAGTTAAAAAAACTAAAATTTCAAGTTGCAGGTTTCAAAAACTACATACAAAAGAAAAAAATTTCAGACTCTACTACAGCCAAGCACATTAAGACATTCTGATCAAGCTAAATTAACACCCACATTAACAGGACAATACATCTTTCTCAAAAACTATAATAAACTTACTGTTCATCCAGACAAACCAGACAAAAATTCAGTAACATTCCACAATAGAGAGATTCCATCCACATAAGAGGATAAGCACAGTCCAAGAAGAAGAATGCTCTAAAACACACAGACAAAGATTGGGTGACAAACTGATCTAATGACCAGGGAGACAAAAATCATGACACTGTTAACAAATGTAGTATTACCAACACAGCACAGTGATGATTCAATACACGCCTTGAAATAAACAAGACAAACTTCCCAGCCCTGTCTCCAAACAGGAAAAATCCAAAGGATTTCCTTTTTTTAATAAATGAAAGTTTGGTACAATCATATTACCAGGTTTGCTGCAGACTACAAGTCAAGCAATTACCACTGTGCTACACTTTAAAATTTAAGGTGTTAGAAATTTGAATCATTACTTGTTACACTTTGAATCATTACTTGTTACTCGCACATTTAAGTTCATCTATAAACTTTTATACTTAGCCAAATCTCCATCATTAGAAGGATCAGCTGGCATCACCCTTGTAAAATACGAGGTTGTCATCTCCTTTAACATACATGCGTTTATCTAAGAAATGATTTGGATATGGTTGTTACTCTAAGTTCTACCGATACAGACCCATGAGAAGTAAACTTCCAAACATCAACTGAAATAACATATTTGGTCAAATACTGGTTCTGTGACTGCAGAATTACCTGACTGTGTAATTATACTAGTTAATATACTTTTGTTTGGCTCAAAGTGTAGAAGCAACTTCTGTTTAATTCTATCATGGTGATAGATTCCTATGTACTATTATACTGCATTACTTTTCTTAGTATTCTGCTCATTTTCTGTATTTATCCACTGTACATTATGTTGCAAATATGACCTAATCGTGTCATTATGCAATACAATTTGAATATGTGTTAATTCACCATGCTGCAAGATATCATTGAAATTTCCAAATGTATAAATGCTTATTTATTACATGTATTTATAGTGACGTTATATTACAGTCTAATTGTATTAAACAACTGTTCCTTGTGTCATTCTCAGGTAATTTCACCACAAATCTCAGTGGCGTAGTACTAAACTGGAAAAGACAATACTAGCTGACTTAAATAGCAATAGAGGAATTAGTGTATTTTCATCAGCACTGCAAGCTTCTCACAGATAGGAAACTGTTGCAAATCAATGTCTAGTTGACTATTTTTTATCAATAAATGTAAATAAACAAATTGTGCAGGTTGAGTAAAACTATGTAGAGCCTTCTACAATGAAGTTTAAGTCCTAGGCATAAGGGTGCCCGGAGATGGAGGCTCTCCTTTAATATTTAACATCTGTTTAGGATGCAAAAGGAGGTTCCATCATAAAACTGACGAGGTGACTAAAAGGTGTACCATAACAGATAAATAGACCATACCTTGCTTAAGCATTTACAAGAGGTAATGCAAGACTTGTGGAACAAGGCATGACATTGGATCTGTCCCCTTCATGTCACAGAAAACTAAGAATCTGGGCTATTTAGATAAACATCTATTTTTTGGTGGTAAACAATCTTAGTCTCATAAGGCATAGACAGCTATAAGGTATCAGCTTGATATCTCCCATCCTGAGTTTTTGGAACTTAAAGTTGAGATGCAGAAGCTTCACATACTACAGAAAGAGTAGCTTATAGTGTAGAGGAAAGAGCACTAGTTCATCCTTTGATATCTGAATTAGCAGGATGAACCAAGTTTATTTTTACTAGTTTAGTGCTACAACAGTGAAACCTTCTCTTTCTTTTTCTGCCTTTGGAAGCATCCTTGGGCTGAGGAAATCTGAAAGGAATCCAGGAAGAGGGCCCTGTTTCCATTTGAGTGAGAATGAGCTTGTTGCTAGTGCCCCATTTATGGTGGCCTGGTGCCAGTTCACTTGAGCTGAAACATCTATTGTTAGACAGCCTCATTTCTTTACTGTGACCAGAAAGGTTTGCCTGTCCAATATCCACTTGTGCAGTTGAAAACTTCCTATTAAGAGAATCTGCCATGGTGTTGTTCTGGCTCATTTTTTAAACTGCATGGACAAGAAAGGCTACTTCTGTTGCCAGTACTAAGTTCAGTACGATTAGTCTGCACAAAGGATAGCAATAAATACTACTGCCATCACCCATTGATATGATGTGCCACTGTGGTATTGTCTTTAATCATCTGCACAATACTCGGGTTCAGCTATGAATAGAATGCCAACATGAAGTACTGGCCAGGTATAATTTCTGTCAGGATAATGTTTTTTTTTCTTCTACTCCCTGGAAAAATCACTAAACTCACAGCTGTTCATAATATCCCCTGACTCAGTTTGAGCCACCTGTTGTCAGTCCATACTTCAGCTCCAAAAGGAAGAAATGGGATCCTATATTCAGACAGATTTGATGGTGGCATCACTGGAATTCCATGACTACAAGGATCAAAGGAAGAGAACTGCCCATGAAAACAGAGTGCTAATTCCAAATATTGTTCAGCCACCACTTTTATTTTCCTCGAATATTCTGGCATTTGTTATCAAAACAAAGGAATGACATGCAACCCAGCACCCAGAGAAATGTCCCTATTTGGATGAAGCACTACTTTGACATGTGAAATAAGATTGCCTCCATGACTAAACCCTGTTCGGGGGGGGGGGGGGAGACTCTGCAGCTTTTCATAGTGAGGATGGTTCCCAGAGATCCCTCTTGTTGTGAAAGGATTAAGTTGGACTTTCATGGCTTTGGTGAGATCCCAAGGTGCTGGGAGAACTAGACTGCTTGTTTCAGAGGCTGAAGGAACTCCAACATTGAAGAAGCCCGAATGAAGTAGTCATCAAGATAAAGGTAAATGTGCGGTCTCTTTTGTGTGCAAAGACTGAAGCCAGGTACTTGGTGAATGCCCTGAATGCAGAAGACCTGTAATGTTAAAACCTTGAACTTATTTACTGCCAAAACAGGTTTAGATATGAAAAGATCCAGAATAGAACTTAGTTGATCCTCCTTTTCTGGAACTACAAATAACCTTAAACAATATCCCCTTCCCCACTCCAGCATGGGTATGCTCTGGACTATTGTGCAGTTCAACAATTGTTTTATAATTTCAGGGCATTTTGCAACTTACCTCTTGGAGCTCAGAGGTGCCTTCAGAAAGGAGGGAAATAAGAAACTTCTGCTGTGTAAATGGGGTACACAACCTCTCTTAACCACTTGCTTGAGGTTAGGAGGAAACGATTCAGTCTAAAAAGAAAGAACCTTCTTACAAGGAGATTTGGGAGTAGGGGTAGTGGCTCTTTACCTGATCGTCACTGCAAAATAGTGTTGCTGAAAAGGGATCTGTACCTAGATGTCTACCCCTAGTGTTTAGTGGAACTGCATCTCTCTCCATCCAGGACTGCTACTTTTTCTGAAACTATCTACACTACATGTACTGTTCCTGCTTAGTTTGCTTTCTTTAAAGGAGCCAAGTGTTCGAAGAGTAAGTCCTACAATACTTGGGAATAAGATGGTAAAACAATGTTTTAGTGACTAGATATATTCTGCAATCTTCTTCAAACTTGTTAAAAAAGTTATTTTATAGATAACACCCTTAAGAGGTTATTTTTCTCTAAGTGGCATTCAGGAGCTGTTCTTTAACATTATTACAGAAGGGTTGGATGCAAAATCAAGCATGCCTTCCAAGCACTGATCCCTGAAGCATCAGAAATTTACTGTGTGGTATCCAGACTTAATGGTGTACTTGCTTCTCTTTCTACAGTTAGAAATAGTTTGCTAATTTCATCCATAAGAAGACAGTTCATCTATCTTTCTCCTTGCACTGCACCATACTGATTTTATAATTAATGGTTTTATGCTTAAATTGAGACAAGTAAGGACCTTCTTGAAAATCTAAAATTCAAAGCTGGTTTATGGAGTGCAGGGATGTATTAATGACTACAAACCAGTCAACCAAAGTTTTTGTAATGGCTCAGACACTGGTGGAGCCAGCCAGGAAAGCAGAAGAGTGAGGAGGTTCAGTCTTCTTAGCCTTTCCATGGGGAAGGCTTAGAAGTGTTTGCATGGGGTATATTTCCTGTAAATGAATCTCCACTGAAGATGAGAGACATTACAGGACATGCTAGCTTGAGATGGGAGTGTAGGGTAGCTTAAAACCATATGTTACACACACAAGCTGGTGACAGTCCAGTGGTGCACCCATTGCATACTCCCTCCTTTAACGCAAACGCATCACATTGGAGATATCAGGGCAGACATCAAAATATCTCCAGCCAGCCATCTTGCATTCGGGTTTTTTTTACAGACTATGCATTCAGTACAAGCATTATGAGACAGCTCTAATGTGACCTTCATAAAGCACTGAGGATCTCTGGGTGGAGGATGGTATGATCACATAAGCAGACTCTAGAAAAAAGCAAAACTTGCTTTTCTTTTTACCCTACTGGATGGCCAACAAAAATACAGTCTTCTGTGACTGATGTGATATTTTCCACATGTGACTACTTAAATTAAAACGCACAGGAGCAAAGACAACACAGTCATAAAATTGCACAGTGAGTAGGTTTGGGTGGGCCAAGCTCCATGTGCAATTTTCTGGAACATAATGAACATACAACACTTGCATACTGTGCGAATCTACAGGACAAATTTGGTCATAACCTTAGTTATGAGGCATCTCGCTTACACAATCTGTACATATTTTTGTCAAGGTGTGCCTATTATTGATCATTTTATACATCATTCACTACATTTTTTGTGTAATTACATGTTACATTATTCACTATACTGCACAAAGTGATTTTTGTATTTTACTAAAACTGAGTGATGACAGAAACAGGTTGACAATGTTATTTAAATAAATAACAAAACTCTAGGCTCTAATTCTAGTAAACAAAAACTAGGAACACTCACGAATTACAAAAATAGTCTAGTGTTGCTTGACTCTTAAAATTAAGTATTTTAATTATTTCATCTGAAACCTCTCTTTTGAGATACCAAGACAAACGAATGAACTGCAGACCTCAAACATGGGCTATAAAGAGCAAATTGCTAGCACCTGTTCAAACCTATACTCTCTCACTCTGTCAACAAAGTGGTCAGCATCTGTTCTTTCTTCAGACGACAACCATGATACCCTAATTCGATAATGATAATTTCTAGCAGAAAATGCAGTTGCATATCCCACAGGTGATTATGATAATTCCTAACAGCACATGCAGTTGAATATCCTATAGTGAACATATAACTTTCTGAAGCTCCAGAAAAATTATCTGCATTATTAAGCTACCAAGAACCCTAAAAGGCATTAGTATAAATGATCTGCGAGAACCTCCTTGTGGATGTAAATGGCATCCAAATCTCAGCAGGAAAATATGGAAAGGAAGCATACTCTGTGAAGTGAGAGAGATATGACTATTATTATTTAAAGCCAGACTAGATCAGAAATGAAAACAGGACTGACCAGATTGTCTGATGTCTGGTCCCAATGATGCCAATCCCTTATGCAAACTGTAAGTGAGAAGTGACAGAATGACAAAAGACATAAATCCCATATTCCTGCTCACAACGGAAGCTCTTTGCCAAATTATTTCTTTGTTTAGGTAAAAGAACAGATACTGCACCCAATCAAAGAAAAAAAAGTTATGTCTGATTCATGTCCCACAATTAAAAATGAAACTAAAAATGCTACTGAGCATTTCACTGTGTCTGTCTTGTCTGTTCCCATCTGGCAAAGCTTTTATGCAATAGCTAGCTATGTACAGAAACATATATATATTGACTCTCTACTGTACTCCTGAACATGGCAACTGCCATCCCATTTCAGCACTTTGTAAACGTACAAGATACACAGGATGCCACAAATGCAATGCATACAAAACACACAGTCTAACCATGGCAACCATTTGCAAGAGTATTCATTAAATCTCAGGCTGTTTCAAAAATGGCATTCCACAGACATACTTTATGTTTAACTATGTGAGCAATACAACAAATTAACTGTCTTCCTCCAGCTTTCTTTTTAAATTACAGAACTCTGTATAAAATGGCAAAAAAAATACATGCTTTAGTGTTTTTAAGGCTGCAGTCTAGTGTCACATAACAGAGGCATGGTTACACTGTGTCTACTGTATAGACAGCAACTAAGAAAAGTGGAGGGAAAACACACATCTCTCTCTCTCTAGGGAGGGATAAAAACAGTAGGTTTAGAGCCCAAGAAGAGCCCAATAAATTTTTACTCAAAAGGAAGTGAAACAATCTGTGTGATGTCCATTATTACAGCTATCTCTCCTTGATAAACCTCCCTCCATGTCAGTGTATCAGCGAACCTCTCGCTACCATCTTCTTTATGACCGAGTTTAAACTTGTGTCTTATAACACAAGTGGACTGAGCATTCTGCTATTAGGGCATTCTGACCTAAGGCAGTGGGCTCTGTATGAGTAGGTCATTTTTAGTTACTTCTTCCAAATATTGTTCTGATATGAACTATACCTTTTGATTCAAATAGTTCATCGTATGGTCTGTGGTCCTGGGGTCACACTACTGTAGTGCCTATGGCAATGACAGCTCAGGCACAAATAAGTGCTGTTAGAAATCATAACGTGAACACCCACAGCATCTGTGAAAAGGGTGATGCATTAGTACTGCTGGAGAAATCTGGCAATCCCCTAGATGCCTACGCCATCAGAAGTGGTTGAACCAACGGCTCAGTACTGAGATCTCACCTTTTCGGCATTTACTTCTCTGGTCTTCAAACTGACTTAAGGACTTCTGGTTAAATAAGTTTACAGATAACTGCAAACTGGGTGTTGCTGTCAAGATAACCCCATGACACCTGTACTGTTTAGAAAGAACGTACCCCAGTTAATACCTGTTGTACTAAAAAATAGGCTTAAATTAAATGCAAAAACATATACTATTATTTCATCTAGAAAAAAGCTCTTAGCCTCAACATACAGTATAGACAATACTCCACTAATAAAGGAAAATGTAGACACAGTCCTGGGTACCTGGGTTGATAATTTCCTTCAATCATGTGGCAAATGTACTTAGAAAATCAACTAATAACCAAGGGCATATCATCCAGATCTAAAGATGTCACTGTTTCCTTGCATTTAGCACTGAGTGGAGTAGTTACAGACTACAATGTCCTAGGGCTGCTGTACGATTAATAATTTTGAGAAAGATGAATCTAACAATTAAAAACTAATCTTTAGTTAATCTTACGTTTAATCATATGGTAACTACTGTAACTTATAATACTTACAAGTGCTTTACAACAATAAACTGAGTGAATAAAGGAACTATAAGGTGTTTGCACTACACAGTATGTAGAGCAAAGCCAAAGAGCTTGGGACAGAGAATAATACAAAACACAGAGGTTTTCAGTCTTTTATTTCAAGACCTATAAATGGTGCAGCTTAAATTTTCTAAATTAATTTTTAATATTTTTAATCTCATGATTAAAAAAAGTAATCCCTATTTTTTATTAATTAATCACATTAGTTATCTCAGTTTATCAACAGCCCTACAACAATCCCTTCAAGAATTACCTCACTCAACATATCAAACAACTAAAGAAGCCCCAGAGGTCCCTAACAAAGAAGATTTCTGCCTTGAAGACCCTGAGCTACCAAGACAGGCTAGAAGCTCTATTCCTTCAGTTTCTTACTTTTTCTTGAGCAATTTGTACCTTGCCTATTGTTCCATTAGAAACCCTGTTGTCCTTGATCTCCTATTACCTCCACAAGCCTAACAGCTTAGCAAACACCAGCACAGGGGACCTAATTCTTCACCAGCAGGTGAACAGAATATGATGGAGAAGGTGATTCATTATGCAGCTGCCTCCACCTTCTCTGGAATAAGCTGCCCCTGCAATTAAACAGTGGAATAAATTATCATCCTTCAAAACAGAGCCTGGCTTACTGGAGGGTACCCTTAAATGTATCCCTGGACTAACTTGCCTAGCCTTTCTTGAGAAAGGAGGGACAGTCTAAGACTGGGTATTGGCAAAGCATTGACAGTCACAAGTCTAAATTGCCTTGAAACTCCTATGAATGTCAATGCAGCAGGAGGCTAAATTGGTGCCATTGAAGCAAAGAAAAACGTCCATACTGAAGACTAAGTTAATTAAACATTTCCTATCAAGTCCCTAATAACAAGGTATTGTGGAATCATAGATTATGACAAAGTCACAGATATGACACAAATATTTCAGTTGCTGAAGCATGTATTTTGATTATATCTTCAGGCTCAGTTTCAAGTAGGGCACAAACTGCCAGAGAATGTAATCAAACAGCTACTTTGCCACTGTTGCCTAGACTGTGCTGAAGGTGAGAAACTTTACTTTGTTTCATTGAAGAATCCTTTACTCACACTGCACTGACTTATTGCACTTCAAAAGTGAATATCTTTGCAAAAAATGCCTCTTTGGCTTTAAGGGGGAAAAGGACTGAATAACTCTTTCTTGTGAAGATTTTTAAAGCAGGAAAACTAAGAAGCTTTACTATACAGTTGTAGAATGTTGCCTGTTTAGCAATTACAGCTTTTCAGGACCCTATTACTCTGTTAAAGACAAAGTCCCTGAAGTGCTTACAATCCAAACTAAGCAATAGCCTAAGCAGTTAATACAAGTGTGGTATAGTTACTCTTAGCTCTTTTTCAATAGTGACAGAAGTTTTGTTTCTTTTCTTAATGGCAACATAAAATAAACTTCAGCAATCAAAGCCTAATGAAGGATTCAAGGAAATAAAAATGTTATTTCAGATGCAAAATGACATTAACTGCTGTCTTCACTGCATAAGACAAGTCTCACGCTGGGAGAGCTAAGCAGAAAATAGGACCACTTTTCTTTTTATGTGGTTTTACAAATACCTGATTCTGCATCCTGATGGGTGCTGCTGTGGACTCTTCTGCTGGCAGGCATTATTTGTTTAACAACCCAGCCCTCAGTGCATCATGTTACACATAATAGCCTTTGTGAGATCAAAAGTGCTTCCAATGGAAGGATAGACTATTGTGGAAGAAGAAATCTTACATTGAGCATGACGGCAAAGTAATACATTTTCCATATGGTCAGAAAGAATCAGATTCCTTTTTGGCAAATGATCAAAGGGCTGACAAAACCCTTACTGGTCTACAGCTACTATCAAGGCTGAAAAGCCTGACTGAGGCATCACAGACCATGCGACTATCTCTGTACACATACCTGTCAACCTCTTAGAGCAAGAAATCTGGACATGTGCCCAAAAAAAGGGACAGTTTTTAAATATTGCTCTTACAAACTTAGAACGTTGCTAGAATAACAGGTTTTATGTTAGCATTAATTTTCTGAATGGTATGAAGCCTGAAACTCAAATGTCAGTCATTATTTTTTACTTCAGTCTTTAATGACTTGTCAGTGATTCGCCAGAAAACCCCAGTTTTATGAAAGCTGGACCAAAACATTTGGACATTCTGTGAAAATCTGTACAGTTGAGAGGTATGCTTTATCATATTCTTACAGTTAAGCAACTGGCAGATCTGAAAGTGTAGAAAGAGCACAAACTCTAGTGAGAATATTTAGGTTTTAAACAGCAGTTAGGGGATATTCTTTAAAGTCCAAAAGGCTTAACACAGCTCACAAAATTTACTAAGGAATGTTCCACAGATTGCTCTAACCAATGTCAATGCCAAGGTCAGTGGAGAGATTAAAGTAACAGCTGTCATCACACCTCTACGTCACATTTTAACAGACCACACCATAACAATGCACTACTGTGGCCTATGTATCAAACTTTTGACTCATCAGTCACAAATAGATGAAAAAGAAGGCCACTAAGAAAACAAAAAGTGAAACATACATTGATCATATTACTGAATGCTGGTTATCACATACATCTCTTTAAAACAAAAAGCAATACACTGAAGAGTCAGTCTTTAAAGGTCCCTAATATTACATGCAGACTCTTGTAGTTGAGTTTGCTTTATACACAGTGATGATCAGAATTAACTTTTCAGGCCTACATTACCTCCAAACCCACCACAATTCCCATCTTTGTTGCACTTGTGTAAAATACCATTCCATGAGAATCTTTTAGGTTCTTCCAAACAGAGACATAGCAGCTACCCTAAAGATTCCTCTGTAACCTGAGAAGTGGTTGGATCAATTCCACATTCAAAGAAACTGGCAAAGCATTACAGTAACACTGCTGCTTTTTACTTCCAGTACACAAGTTTGAAAATAAGCGTAGAATGCTAGGCAGTCAAGTGGAGGCAGGTTGTGTTTCTTAGACACTGTTCTATTCTGGAGGGGAGGGGTTACTCAGGGATTGTTATATTGGCCTGACATTTGCAGCACTGACTTTGAAATCATTAGCTAATGATTACTAAAGAAACATGACGGCAATGGGATAGTAGTACATATGCCATCTTTCAATATCCTTTTTTTTCCAGGCTTAAGAACTAAGGAAAACCCTCCTTCTATGATGTACACAATGATTCAAGATGGATCAGAGCACCTTGTGTCCTGAGTGAGGTTTATGCATCACTGCAGCTTGCAAGAAACTGTAGCAAAGGTTTCTGCAAATAAATCCCAAGAAAGAGTAATTTCTCTGAAGATATGTTGTGTTAACTATAGATCACAGGACTATTTGAAAGATTAAACCTAAAGGGACTGAGAAAAGGCAGGACAGATTTGAAAAACAGTATATCAAATGAAGAAATAACAAAGGATAAATATGTCATACACATTTACTAATGCACAACAGGCAGTTCTGCAAAAGGGGATACAGAAACCATCCTGAATAAAAAAACATAAAATGCAATGGTAAGGGATCCATATCGTGCAAGTATCAGAAACATCATGAAGGCATGCCATGAATCAAATTAGGACTTCCAAAGGAACTGCCACTGTGTAAGTGTCTTGGTAATCATGAGAAGCTATGTCTTCATTATTCTGTTTTTCACTACAGGAAATATTTAACATTGTCTTCTAAAACAGTAACAACATGCATTCTTAGAAATAAGGGTAACCACACTGTTACTTTGTTCAAGATGCAATGCTTAAAATGTGACACAGTTCTGGGAATGAAGTGAGAACCAGTGTAAAACATTCAATAAAAAGATTGAAGAAACACAAATTAAGAGTAAGAAGGCAACATATACAATATAAAAATACATCATCGTACTTGTTGGATACGTTCATATAAATGAGCAGTTCACTTTCCACTGTCAGCACATTCTATATTGATATGCATTCTTCTTTAATCTAAAAAAATATTAATGAGGGAAAAATAAGTCTGTGTAAGAGATCTTAAATGGATAAGCCATTCAATACCTCCACAATCCAAAAGCAAATCTTATGAATTCAGCACACAGGCTTCAACACAGAAAATCAATCCAAAGACTGGATTTGGTAATCTAGTATAACAAAGAGTCACAATAAAATAGTAACATCGTCTTTTATTCTGGTATGATAAAAATGCTTCAGGTTCTTTTTTTCCAACCCATATGATCTCCACCATAACCTCATATTAGCCTCGCAGTTCTTCAACCTCACCCAAGGCTCATTTTTACTTCATCTGTTTCAGTGCGTTATTGATCTGAAATCCTCCCAGCCTCAGTTTTACTCCAGCATTTCTGTCAAGTCATTTGGAGCTCTAAAGAGAGCATGTTTTAGTCAATGAATATCACCTTTGCAACAGACTTGTTGAAAAAGTCAACACTTAAGGCCTCCTTTAAACATAGTTTACATAACCATTGCTGGCTAGTCAGGGATGTGAGAGATTAATAACTTATATCTCCAGTCTTCCACGTATTTAACTCTACCATTTTGCAGTGCTGCCTAGGAGTACATACCAGAATCACAGTCTCCATCATTCTTCTGCTGCACCAGTAACTTTCTCAGTTCATGTGTTAATGCTGAAAAATACATTTTGGAAAATGATTGCAAGGGACCACAACAATCTAAATGGCCTACTATGGTCATATTCACCTTCTTTCTAAACTCAAGGCTATCAACCTTGCTGATGCAATATCATTTGACTGAAATTATACTATAAATCTGAAGGTCAGGGTTTTCACTGAAGGCAGCTTCCAAACTAGGGTTGAAGTAGTGGAAATCAGACTGCTTCAATGTTTTTTTAAAGTAGTATTTCTTAAACATAGGGATTACTGCTGAAAACCCTTGCTCTCATTCTCAGAACAGCTGACTTTGCACATCCATACAACTTGTTAAAGTAGCACATGTGACCCTGCAAAGAGCTTCTTTTAACACTAGCAGGCCATGCCTATTACTTCAAAACAAATGAATGGAGTATCTTTGCCTGCAGAGAATTATGTCAAGAGATTCCCACAGAGACATACATTCAGTACTTTTTCTTCATGCATGGTAAATCATCTTATTCTAAGGCAAGGCAGACCTTCTTTAGTGTCAGCAGAGTTGGTCCTTTGTGCTTTTAAAAAGCACAAAGAAAATACAAACTAATAAAGAATATTTTCTTCTTTTCTCATCTGGATCAAATTCCTAATCGTATTTGTTCTAGTCCTTTTCAGGCTGGCTATCTTCCCGGAATAGGGACCGTTTCCTGACGGACATCCTCTCACATCGTGGGCAAGTAGTAGAGTTATCATAATAGCAGTCCCTGCAAAGCAAAAAGAAAATCTTAAAATACATATTTTCAAAGCTACCCCTCCCACCATGTAAAAGAAATTAAACACTTAGAAGACTAGTATGCTTATATGCTATTGTCCACCTTGGCAACCAAACATGATGGCAAGAAAAAAGCACAATCAGTGATGTTAACAAAGATTCCTTTATTTGTACAAGTAGCTATCCCTGACAAGGCACTGCACAGCAGTGGTACCATGCTTTAACACTATAAGTCGCCATTCTAACATTCTACTTCCTTCTAAACAATAAAAGGAAAACATGTCTCTACAAAGGCGTTGCGCTGTTAAATGACATTTTAAGAAACGTGAAATATGGAAGAGAAACTTGACAATTTTACACCATCAACAACTAGGCTTAACACCTGTGGCCCAAGTCACTGTTGGTTACTGGGAATGTAGCAAAGCAACACTAATCTGCACAGGGCTATCTTTATACCTCCACCCCTCCAAATTCATTGGAACAGAAAAACCAAAGCCAGATAATCTTTAATCTCCCATGTTAATTCTGGCCCTTTTACCATATATGTGATAAAACTTAACATTTGTCTGTTGTAACACAACAATCAAATCCAACAACATAATATGCATTTACAATGATAAATAATATATAGAAAACAGGTTACAAATGTTTTCATTTTAAAATTCATATTTTGTTTTGTCTGCAAATTACATTGTGAACTTTATAATTTTCTAATAATGGTTTCAGACTAACCCAATCTTCATAAATGTTCTCTCTCTCACTTGACCAGGTAGCAGGAATTCCAGGACTGAGATGTGAAGGAGCTTGGAGAGTAGTACGTGATTGTCTTGTCATAATAGGAGGTTAGTTAGAATAAGGTAAATTTGAGCTAAGGGAAGAAATTAAGGAATAAGAAGGAAAGGAGAAAGTAGTGGAGGAGTAAGGATTGGGTTCAGGTGGGATGGTTACATCGACAGGCCCGGGTGCTGTTTAGGTAATGTTTGAGTATTTTCTTGAATTCACGGGCATGGGTAATATTTTTAAGGATCATGCGAAGCTTGCTCCATTTTATAGTGGGAGAATAGCTGTATAGATTTCTGCCCAATAGATCTTTTAGGTTTGTGAATTTGTAAGAGACACTAGTCATTGCTTCTGAGGGATTGAGGGGGGGATAGAGGGAGACTACTGAGGAGATGCTGGGGCAGGAGGAGGATTTATTCAGGACAGAGTGGATGATAAGTCAAGTAAATAAGAGTTGGTTATAAAACTCTAGCCAACTGAGTCTCCAGAGAGTGTG
Organism: Protopterus annectens; assembly: GCF_019279795.1. Taxonomy (NCBI): domain Eukaryota; kingdom Metazoa; phylum Chordata; order Ceratodontiformes; family Protopteridae; genus Protopterus; species Protopterus annectens. Next base: position 112,154,426 of record NC_056742.1, on the reverse strand, counting down.
ACAGTGGTGTGATTTAGAAGGAAGATTAGCAGCAAATCTAGCAACATTGTAGGTGGTTTTGAGTTTGGAGACTGGTGAAGATTAAGTTAGGATTTGTGTGCTATAGAGGAGGTTAGGGAGAAGTAAGCTTGGGCTAGTGAGATTCTGGAGTCAGGGATGAGGAACATTTTGTTTCTATACAGTAGGCAGAGCTTTTGGTGAGTTTTCTTGATACAATGAAGTACATGGAGGTGAAATTTGAGTTGGTCATCTATGATTGCTCCAAGGAGCTTTGTGTGGATTTCATCAATGATAGTAGTGTCACATTAAGGGAAGAGTGGGTAAGTGAGGATTTGAGGGGGTAGAGGGATTTTGGGAGGAAGAGTAGAAGTTTTATCTTTTTGGAGTTAAGTAGGAGTTGGTTGTTAGTAAGCCAAGTTTCAGTGAGGTTGAAAGATATTTGTAGAAGGGTGAGCAGGTCAAATGGGTTATCAACAATGGAGATGACTGTGGAGTCATCTGCATACCGTATGAGAGATGACTGGAGACAGGATTTGTGTAGGTGGTTAGTGAAGATGTTAAAAAGAAGGGTCCAAGTAATGAACCTTGCAGGACACCCATTTTGTTGGGGAGAAAGGGAGAAAGAGCAGAGAGCCATTTGACGGATTGCTGCTGGTCTATGAGGTAGCTATTAAACCAGGAGATAGATGCTGTGGAGAGGGTGAGATGGAGAGGAAAATGGGGTGGGAGACTGTGTCAAAGGCTTTGGAGAGATCTAAAAAGAGACAGGACACTAGTTTGTTATTGTCTCTAGTTATCAGGTTTTCTTGAGTGAGATAGGCCAAGATTTGTTTACAAACACAGTGTGCAAGAATTTTAGACAGGGGAGAAAGTATGGCAAAAGGTCAATAGTTACAGAGTTCTACAGACTTTCCGCCTTTGTGGATAGGTATGGTCTGGAATTTTCAGAATGAATACTGGAAATTTGAGCGTTATTAGGGAAGGCAGAAATTTCTTCAGAAGGGATAGCTAGGGAGTGAGATAAAATGAAAATGGACTTTAAAATATTGTAGCAGTAAGAGAGAGTGACATGAGAAAGAAGTAGAAGAAATTTGCTGTAAGAAGTTAAAGTACTGCAAAAGAAGGGGAATCTCAGAGAACAAGAGGAGCAACTGCTGACAGAGTCTACTGGATAACATGCATAAGTTTAGAAAGCTTCCTGTTAAGTACTGTTGATAACTTCAGAGCACAAAAACTCTTAGTGCAATGATTTAGGCAACAGAAATTAGAAGGGGTTGTTGCCAAACATAGGAGCCTATGATAAGAAAAATAACCAGATAGTCTACAGAGGTATTAGAGATGCTTCAGAAGTTCTATGAAAATCTGTACAAAGCAGAGGAGTGGGAAACCAAGAAAAGGTCCAAATGAAAGTATCTATGCCAAGGTTAAAGGAAGGTTAGACTCAATAATTAATATCTAGAACAGGAAGGGATGAGATAAAATGATGATTTGTAATCAATCAACAAGGAATTCTCCAGGAACAGATGATATTCCTGTGGAAGTTTAAAAGTTAGGAGGGGAAAAAAGTGATAAAGATCTTGAAGATTTTGTTTAATAATATTTTTAAAGGGAGGACAGTACCAAAACAGCTCTGCTCCATGTATTAGCCAAGGAGGATAGATCAATTTCCAATTTAAACCACGGTTATAAACTGTTAGTCTATACTAGCTAAGAGAATGGCAAAGGTGTTTTTTAAAGATGAAACATCTTTATTAAATTATCATGAATGACATAGGCAATCTTACATTTATATAAATAAACCATACCGACACAATCTCATTTGCAAGCACACATTTCAAATTATGCTGACACAACTGTAGCTGCAAACATTATACATCACTTATAATATATCCGGTCATTGTCAGTCAACCATGACATAGCTCATTCAATTCCTGCCTTTTTTTAAACCTTGTTCCTCCTCTGCATGTATTGTTCCCACACTTCCCATTTTTCCTATGTAATTTGCTCCTATCATTTTATAAAGGTCCCATTTCCCATGTCTGTTACTACCTTCACTACTTTTAGTAAAATTGGTTTGGACTTTGATTTCCATTTTCTAGTAATTGCTTTTTTGGCAGCCATCATAATTAGACTCAGCAAGGCCTTACTATGTCTATGCAATTCCTATTCTGTACAATAGCTCAAAAAATAATTTCCTTAATTACACCAATTTGCTCACCCAGCATCTCTGACAGAGTAGTTTTCTGGAAGTCTTTAAAGTCTGCCAGCTCATTACACTCCCAGAAAATATGTTCCCAGTTACCTCTTTCCTCTCCATCACACCTCCAACATTTGCTGTCTACCTGGGGAAACATTCTCTGGAGTCTACTTTGGGTATAAAAAATACTTATGCAAACACTTCATAGCAAAGATCCTAAATCTTCTAGACTTTGTTGCATATTTGGGAGACATACATATATCCCCCATTGTTTCTTTGTGAACTGATTATCCAGGCTCTCTTCCCAATTCCTTCTACCCTCCTCTGAATGATTCTTATAGTTATCATGCAATATTTTATATGCGCTACTAATTATTCCTTTCTTAGTGGCAACTTCTGTTCTAGAGTCCACTAAAAACTCTATCAGTGCTAGTCTTTTGTTCAGGGTCCCCTATTTCTTTCTCTTTGCCTATACTCGGATATCAATCCTTGATAGGGAAGGCAACATGTAACCTGCAATACAAATAACTTCTTGGTGTCTTCCCATTTTATTACCTTTCCCTCTCTAGCTATTTGCTCCCAATATCTTGGTTCATTTGCCAGTTTTCTCCAGTAAATTCCAGACTCCTCTTGCTTATTGTCTGTATCCCTAATTGCAGTCATCCCTATTGGTAAAATCTCCTTTCTCCATTCCAGTGTTGGCTGAGTTCTTAGAATACTTTCTGCTACTTTATGAATATAATATTCTGTATGATTGTTATTCTCTTTAAAGGTCTGCATCCAAAATCCCAATCTTTCCTTGTTTCTTGAGCTTCCTTCCGGTTTCATAATCATCTCTTTCCACTTTGAATTATACATTTCTGCTTCTGCCTTAACTGTGTTGCTCTGAAATAACCTATCAAATCATGTAATCCCAATCTGACCTGTTATACTTGAAGAATAAGCCTATCCCACTTGACTTTTGCTGCTTTCCCCTCCTAGATAAAATCCTTCAGCTCTTTATTAATTGCTGTCTATAACTCCTCCTCCCATTGATAAAACTGTGCCTGACCTGTGTAAAAGAGTAAAGGGACTAAACACTTTAACTGCTTGTATCTTACTATTGATATCCATATAAAAGAACTTCCATTTTCTCTTTTTTTTTTTTTTTTATTATCTTTTGTTTAGTCTCTTCCCACATATCCTTAGCTGCCACACTGGAATCATTTTTAATCCATACTCCTAAATACTTCCTTTTGTCCCCATATGTGTGGACATTGCTGGAACAAATTTGTATGTGGGTACATAATTTACGAGTATTACCTTTGCTTTAGGTTCATTCATTTTGCATCCAGAAAAGATATGAAACTGTCCCAATATGTTCCACAGCACTGTAATGTCCCTTTCTGGGACATATATATTGTTACCGTAAATAAACAATAGTTTTGAAACATACAAGTCTGACTTTCAGCCTGTTTTTTCTACAGCATGCTAGACAAAATAACTAGAAAGTCCATATCTATGATGATCTCAGGTCTCTGATATTATTTGTAAGAGGAAAACAACAACAGTCTTGGAGTACTGTCTGCAACACTCCATCTGCAAGATTACTCAGGTGCCATCTACACCAAGAACAGGTGAAAATATATAGACTACAGAAATAAGGAGGAGTCAGACTGGCAGGACAGTCTTACTTTTGCTAATGACTACCTGTGGTTCTTTAATGATACAGAAATACTAGCAGCAGAGCACTGCCCTCTCTTCCCTACTCCTCAGTGGCAGTCTGGTCTGCACTCTTGCTTGTCCAGTGCAAGCTTGAAACAGTGAATGGTTCTCTTTACAAACACAAAGTAAGAGTCCTGAATGCCTGCTAGAATGCTATAATCATCTCATGGACATAAGACTTGCACACAATCACTTCTAGAAAAGTCTTCTTCCAAGCTCGTGAACCTAAGATGAATAGCAGAAAATATAAAAGCTTACATATACGCTCCTGTTAGCTCTAGTTGTACTATAACAAGAACAGGCTGTGCAAGGTTAGTATCAGCTTTAGAAATTACATGAAAATACTTCTCTAGAGGGATTATTGAAATCCAGAAATGACCTTGCTAAATCCACAGCATGGTCAAACAAAATTAGCAACCATTACCAAACATGCAAATTAAATGCATTTGCATTTCTGGGTACAGGTACAGGATACAGTTGTCTTGATCTATTTTAACAATTTGATTTCCCAAAATGTCATTCAACTGCTATGGTATAATGACTTCTTGGTTCTTTCTTGGTCAGAAAACATGTGGAAAGTCCACATACAGACAGAATAAACTGGTGAATATGTATGAAAAACTTAGTAAAGTCTGCTGACTTTCTTATGAAAGGCACAGGTCCACATAGATCCAAGGTGGCACCATGGCACAGAAGCAATGCCTGGATTGTTTAAATCAAATATAGGATCTTTATGGATTAGGTAGTAAGCTGAGGGATGACTGGTATGCTGCTGGTTCACTGTTGACTTGTACAATGTTAGCCTGTAATTCATATCTGCAAAGATGGATTCGTCTACAAAGGAAAAAGGAGAGCCTAGTCAGTTCATTATGGACTGTGCTGTCAAAAATAGGAAATTTCCTCTTAACTGGACAACTACCGAGACGGACATGATTCAGAAAAATGGATTAAATTGTAAGAAGCACTGAGACGCACAGAAATGCTGGACAGCCGGGACACTACAAAAATGAGGATACTGACAGCATTGTAAACACCCTGAAGTACAAAAGTCAGTTCCAAGAACATGGTCTAGAGTCTCTATGGGGAATTAATCTGATGAAAATCATCAGTGGACCTTAATTAGACAAATGCTATCTCCCCTTCCAGTGGGTCCCAATTAATGGCTCACTTTTGATAATATGGAAGCTACTGAATATGATCCAGGGATACTGCTTACAAGACAGTGACACATAAAGGAGAAGGTGGTGATCCACACAACCACTGCTGGAGTTCTCGACAGTGGTCAACTGATTTAATGCTTCTAAGTATGTTTCTACTATTTGATAAGCTAGGGCAGGACCCAGTTAATTAACGAACAACCTGAGGTTGAGAAGTGCCCACAGACTACTTTTATCCTGTATCTCATTACAAATTTGGTTCTGCATTACTGGACTAAATGCCATACATCTGGACAGCAAAAGACTGATATATAAGACAGGAAGGCAAAGAACATGAAATCTGTAATACCAAATTCAATTTGACTAAATACTGCAACCCTAAGAAAACAAAACTATGTTAATAAGCAAAGCTCTCTCCAGCCAAGATTGTGCTAGACAGTCAAGAGGAGAAGGTTAGCACCACACCTCAAGCAACACATAGCCCTTCTAAATGCACACCATCAACACCCACACATAGCAACACTAAACCCACATATGCAGAAAGCCCTTAACATTAACCTGCCCAAGCAACAAGGACCCCCAGTCACAACCAAAGTGACACACAGCTCACAACACCAGTGTGCTACTCAACAACATCCCCTAAGGCAAGACAACATACCCAACACTTTAGTCAAAGGTGACTCTATAGTCAGGCACACTGATGTCTCACTCACCAGGCTGAACAAGGAGAAAATTACAGTCAGCTGCCTGTCAGGTGCCAGGATCTGCCACATAACACATGCACTCAAGTCACTCCACAAAAAGTACAAATATGACTCTGCCATTGTCCATGTTGGAGTGAATGACTTGAGACGTACCTCTCTGGACTACATGAAAAGAGACATGGAAGAGCTCTCGGATCATGTGGCCCAGGCAGGTATGACCCTAGCCCTGAGTAGCATCCTGGCTTCGCCCAGAATGATACCACAGTATAAGGACAAAATGACTGACTTCAACAATTGGCTAAGCTTCTGAATCATTTAAAGGAGATCCAGTATCTGTCTGCCAGGGATGACATGATTGACAAACCATGATGCTTTGCCAGAGATGGTCTGCACCTGTCACCCCTGGGATTCAGGTTACTGACTAAAGTTCTTGCCACCCCTATAGTGCCTTTTCTTAGGCAAGGTTCAAAGGACAAAACCACCACCGTAACAGATACAAGCATGCAAAATCTGAAGGTAATGCTACTCAATGCTAGAAGTCTAAATCTCAAAATGCACTCTCTCGAGGCACTCCTGAAAATGGAGAACATCGATATCTGTGCAGAAACTGAGACCTGGTTCAAGGCTCCAGAGAGCACCCCTGCAATACCAGGCTACAACTCTTACCACACTTTTCGGCCACCAAACCAAGACCGAAGCACTAAAGGTGGAGGAGTGTCCATACTTACCAAGGATATTCACACTTCCAGGCTAGTTGCCCAACACAATGCATCTAAAATTCTCCAGGTGCAACTAATACTAGGTAAGACTGCAATCAAAATTGTAGCTTCCTATAGATCCCCCACCATGCCCCAGGATTCTCACTACACCTTTCTAAACATACTGGAAACTATTAAGATACAACTAAACACCCTAATACTGGGTGATTTTAACTACCCTGCCATTAAGTGGGAAAACTACTCAGGTACCAACACATTTTCCCAACGGTTCTTGGAATTCACAAATTCCAACACCCTGGATCAACTAATCCATTGTCCCACCAGGGGCTCCAGTATCCTAGACCTGGTCATTACCAACATGGGAGATAGATGCTCCACACCGGTGGTCATCCCCTCATTAGTCAGATCTGACCATAAGCAAATCACCCTTGGCATCCACATCCCACCCCCACCCCCCAGTACGGAAACCACCGTAAAAAACTTCTCCAAAGCCAACTTCATGCTACTCAAGTCAGAAGTGACAAACTTCATGACACCCATGCAGATGAGAGCTGAACGTTCGACTGCTGAATCCTACACTAAGGCACTGTACAAGCACATCCACTCGTGCATGAATCATGCCATCCCAAATAGAACCAAGACGCTCTCCTCCAAAAAAAAAAGGAAGCCAATCTGGTGGTCTCCTACCATAAACACACTATACAACAGAAAGAATAAACTGTTGCAGAAAAGAGGAAAATCCCAGGACGCAAAAAACTCCCTTACCAGCCTTAGTAAGAAGCTGAGATCTCTCATAAAATCCTCCAGAGCTAGTTACAAAAATAAAATTGCCAAAGATTCCAAAGACAACCACAAGGCATTCTATAGTTATATCAAGAATCTAAATGGCAATGCTCAGATCTGCTCTGAGCTACATCAGAATGGTATTAAATATACTGATCCCAAGAATATTGCCAATATACTGGCAGATCGATTTAGTGCAAACTTTACCCCCCTCTCCCCCCTAAAGGGCCCATCTCAATACCAAAAGATTGCCAAATTCCAGTAATCACAGCCACACAGATAGAAACCGCACTCTCCAAAGCTTAGAATGCAGCATCCATGGGACCAGACGGCATCCCGGGCTGTGTACTACATGAACTACAAAATGAACTGGCACCTCACCTAAGTGTCATGTTTAATCATAGCCTCACCTCAGGCTTCATGCTCACTGAGTGGCGCACAGCTACAGTTATCCCACTCCACAAGGGGGGGGGGGGGGTCCACCTTGGATCCTGGGAACTACCGTCCCATCAGTCTGACAAATCTGATCTGCAAGGGTATGGAACGCATTATCATGGAACTTATAGACAAAAACATTGGCAACCTTCAAACACTGGACCCCACCCAGTTTGGGTTCGTGAAGGGCTGATCTGGTCTCCTGAACCTGATTGACATCTTCAAATCAGTCCCCAGAGCTGTGGACGAGGGTATCTGGACCTTGCCAAGGCCTTTGACACCATCCCCCACTCTGGAATCATAGATAAACTTACTAAGCTGGGCATAAATCCCTACGTCAATGACAGAACCCAGACTGTAAAAGTAGCCGACTCCAAATCCAGCTCTAGACAAGTGACAAGTGGAGTACCTCAGGGTTCAGTCCTGGGACCGCTCTTGTTTGGCATCTACTTCTCTGAAGTACATGCGGATATTCTACAAAAGGGCCTTACAGAAACAGATGCTTGGTGCCAGAGCCATTGGCTCAAGCTTAATGCCAAGAAATGTATAGTTATCCCCTTTGGGAAAAAACATGTACCCATGAATTACCACATTGGTGGCAGTACACTAAACACTGAAAGTGTGATGAGAGACTTAGGGACACAGGTGGACAGTGGTTTCATCGATAACCACATCGCCACAACAGTCAGGAAATCCTTCTGTGTGGCACACCTCATCACTAAGGGCTTTTCATCCAGAACAAAGGAGGTCATTGTCTCACTGTACTCATCCCTCATTAGACCCATTATAGAGTACAAAGCCCCGTTTGGTATGTACCTCACAAGACATCTGCAACAGCTGGAAAGGCCGCAGAAATACCTCACTAAAAGAATCACAGGCCTAAAGCAGATGCCCTATGCTAACCATCTAAAAAATAAATAAAACATGTCTAGCAGAGCACCTCCTTGGCCCTCTTCTAAAAGAACCTTGATGATTGGATGGGAGATAGGAAATTCACCCCAGGGATAACGTCAGTCACCCTGCTAGACAGGGGTCCAGGGAAGTAAATATTGTGGGAAGAAATATCCAGGGAATTGTTATGGCTAGGCTTGTATAGGCCCTAGGACTGATAGCCTAGTACCAACCTATGAACCTATATAATATACACATTCATATTATGTATTTAAAGTGTGCATATTCAGATGTCAAAGTAGTAGCACTTAGTTTAGAAAGTTAATTTCTGCAATACTACATGAAAAAGTACATGAAAAAAGAGTACAATGTAGTCAACCTCTTTTTAAAGAAGGCAAAAGTCTACAAAGTCAGTAATACCTCTTTAAGCAAAGTAAATGCTTTATGTTGTACTCATAAATCCTTGTAGAGTAGAACACAGTAGCATAAATAAGAAGAAAAATAATAGTTCCCAATACACAGATTTAGCAATATGTCCATACCTGACTAAACATCTCACTTTAATAACTATGGTTAGAGATCATAGTTCTTTTGTAGTGGAATGACCTAATGACCCCTAAAGCTCCCTGTGTGCTTATTTCTACTCCAAGATCAATCTCACTGATTACTGCAGGATGTGCTGTTTTCACAACATTGAATTTCCATACTTTCTTCAATGTTTTGTGATTTGAAGTGGGAATATATAACTTACTGAGGTGTGGGATGCAAGGTTTGTCCCGGACAAAAAAACTAAAAAAATGCATGTTTTGCCAGTGTATTTTTATTACTATACCCTGCTTGTACAACGGACTACTGTTAGGTCACTAAATATTTTCAGGACCTTGGAACTTTGGTATTTAAATGAAATAAAATCAAAGGAAGAAAGGCTGAACATTTTAATCACAGAAGCTTAAGCAAATGACACAGAACCACTAAATATATCTGATTTGTGTAGTAAGATGGGAGAAAAGCTTTTCTGGGGCAGAATAGGCTAAATAAGTGTTGCATTCTAGTGGACTCTTTAAAGTCATTGGTAATAACATAAACCAGCCATAAAATCAGTCTAAATGCGTCTTTTAAAGAAGATAAAATAACTTTTAAACAAACTTGCCTCATATGCCATACTTCAAAATGTATTCCTTAAGGAAGATAAAAAAGGGGTTGGCATGGCTTCTGTTAGAAGTTAAGACATTTCTAAAGAAAAAAAGTTTTAACAGTGTTTTCCAGCTACACAACTCTACTATACCCCAGTATTGTGAATACCTGTCCTAGAATATTTTGATAAATAGGATCTTCAGAAGGAAGCAGACAGGGCTTGCTCTTCTGAAAGCCTAAGTGAGAAAACATAAGTGTTGGTTTCCTAATCCAAGGGAAACAAGCTCTGGAGAGAGTATTTTGGCCACATAATGGTTAATGGCCTGTATGAAATACCCCCATGGATACAACTGAGCACAACAGTGGTATTAAAGAAGAAGAGTATTGACTGAGATGTGTTACTGGGATCACAGACTGGTAAAGACACTAAAAATGCCAGTGTCTGAAGCATCCAGTGTAGACCATCAAGAGCTGGGCAAAGGCCTGCATAATGCTGTCTAAGGAATCAGATAACAGTAAAGTATGTGAGAGTTCTTCAAATGAAGCAGGTGCTTACCATGATGGCTTTTAAGCAGAAATGGAAAGTGCTGTCATCAAATGTGTATCTGATACCAAGAGTTTCAGACTAAGTAGCTGTCAACTCTGCTACTGTAAATACCATGGAAGTCTCTGGGTACGTGACCTGGGCAGAACAATTTATTACTCTTAAACCACTTTGCAAATCTGAAGAAAAAAGGGACAACAGTTCTGTTCTTTGTTTGCTAATCCACAAGAAAATTCGGATCCCAGGTGTTCAGAGGCTCCATAACTGAGCTCCACGAAAGCTAACATTATATACTTCTGCATTAACAGTGTTTGTAGAACCACTCTGTAGTGCCTATAATGTCAGACGAAAATTCTGACTGAGCTAAAAGATGACACTTGTACTCAGGGCCAAGGCAAAAATAAATGCACACTGAATTTTTTAGTACGTGCTAGCTTCCTTCCACAGTATCATTAAAACGCTCAAAACACTTTCCATGATCCATGAAGTTTACCTGATGATGGGATAATTGTTTTGGACTAGGTTACCCTTATTAGAGGGTCAGCCCAGGTTGGAAGGTTTGGAGACAAAGCCAGAGAGGCAAGATTACGTTGGTTTGGACATGTGCTGAGGAGGGATGCAGAGTATATTGGGAAAAAGATGCTAAGGATGAAGCTGCCGGGTAACAGGAAAAGAGGAAGGCCTAAGATAAGGTTTATGGATGTGGTGAGAGAGGACATGCAGGTGGTTGGTGTGACAGAGCAAGATGCAGAGGACAGGAAGAAATGGAAACAGTTGATCTGCTGTGGCGACCCCTGACGGAAGCAGCCGAAAGAAGAAGAAGACGACGACTAGGTTACCCTTATTATTGGAAGTGAAGGCGATAAAGATGGTAACTGGAATGTTGCTGTAGGAGACTTCTGACAGCAGATGCTTGATGTATGCCATGTGACCTTCTGACATTGACACCTCAGACGAAAATCAATGAGTTTTATTTTTCATCTGAGAAAATGGTCTACCTGCACTCCAGTGTAACTGTCATGATCATTACAGCTGTATGTGATTCATGTTGGGAAAAGGAGGGGTACACATCACAACCTAAAACCTTTTAAGCACACCAGTCACAGATGGCACAGCCCAGTGTCTTAACCACATTTAAAGTCATGGTTTTATTTTTCTTCTTCTTCCTATTCCATCATTGCATAGAGAAGGCACTGAGATTAACAGTTGTGCTGGATTGTCAATGAATCTTAAATCTTTTTGGCCTTAACAACCGAGAAAGTTAAGGTTCTGTCTGCCTCTGTCATCTTGGAAGCTCAGTACATCTAAAATTTCTGTCTCAATATTCGCTGATAATATGGCATTTGAAATGTACAACCTCCCTCAAATAAATAATACGACAGCTACACAACTCCTTACCCCTATAAGCCCCTATTTTATTAGACTTTTTTCGTCACAATTTCTTAATGCAGCTCTTAATTTCACTTTTTTGAAGAGTCAGGAAGACTGACACTATTACTATCTGCCAATAAAACATATTTCTACTTTTAACCACAGCCAAAATTCTAATCCTACTAACCTGTGGAACACAGCAGAACAGTCAGAACATACAGATGTGTGGCTATCAAATGGAAAAAGGATATCTCCTTCTTTACAGAGTTCACAAACAAAACCTTTAGCTTGGCATCTCTGAAGAAAAAAAGAAAGAAAAAAATAAGTACAGAGTTATTACTTCATGTTTAATTTAATACAACTTCAAAAATAATGACCCTTCTAAATAATGTCAGTCCTTGGAATACATTTTTAGAAGCATTTTTCTCAAAAGGTGTCAGATTCAACTCTGAAATAAAATGTTTATGCCTAAAATTCAATTATAAAAAAACAAATATTAAAGGAGACAGAACTTGGCCATCCATTTAGTGCAAAGGCCTTATTTTCAATTGTGAAGCTGAGAACATCGGTTCCTGAAAAGACTACGGTTACTGAACTTAACTACCCTGGAAGTAACAGTACTCAACATAAATACTCCCTCAGTGAAAGAAGGTGGAGAGGGCATGAAACAAGGAATGCATGCAGAAGCCAGACTTGTTCTCGGAGGCTGTGTCAAGTATAACAATATGCATGCATGTCTTGGGAAATGGGTGGGTGCTGACATCACTGCATGACACAGGCCACACACATTGTTAGACTCAGGAAAATGGAAATCTCTGAGCTTGGTGGCATGTTAACAGTGCAATTACTTACATTTATCACATGACCATTTATATGGTGCATGTGAAGCCAAAGCAGTTTGGGGAAGATACCTCTTCTTCCACAAGCCCAACTTTCACCAATGGACTGCAGGACAGGCAAGATCAGAAAACAAATTATACGACAGGATGGAAAGCTGAAACAAAAACAAAAAAGAAACAGCACAAAAAGTTTATTTCTCTAAGGAAAAAATCAGATATTTCTGCAACTTGGTCTGATGCAGAGTGTGTGGGGGAAGTGGGTGTGTGATATCTGCAGCTGACATCATCATGCAGCACATGTGTAACATACGGCCTAATACGAAGGCACCATTCTACTAATGAGATGTCAGACTACAGTTTCATTCTATCTAAAATCATTGTCTAAGCAAAGCAAACCAACTCTATTTGTCAAGAAAAATACAGCTATGTAAGTAAACTTACCATAATAGTAGTTGATCAAATGATCACTGCTGCAGCATCCTTAGCTACATGGGGTTATATCCTACAAGGATACAACAGCCAGCCAGCTTCCAAAGCTTCAGGGAATCTTCCATACTCCTAAACTGTCAGGTAGCTTGAGCTCAAGCTCAGCTGACTAAAAGACAAGTTTGGGTGCCAAGCTCTTCACAGCTTTTCTGCCAACACAGACAGCGAGGCTGAGCTCTGAAAGGGCAATGCTAGGCGCAAAAAGATAAATGTCCACACCATAGCATTGAAAGTACATGAAAATCAAGGGATGGAGGGAAGGAGTGGCTGTTGTAGAAGTAATCATTCAAACATCTAGTGTTATCGTAATTTCATTTACATGACTGTACTATGTTCACCATATTAATCACTGCTGCAGTAGCCTTAGCTATATGGGTAGATTACCTTAGCTTACTACATTTTAGGAGGTAGAAGGATAAGAGTCCAGCACTCCCAGGGAGTGGCTGTTGTAGAAGTAATCATTCAAACATCTAGTGTTATCGTAAGTTCATTTACATGCTTGTACTATGTTCACCATATTAATCACTGCTGCAGTAGCCTTTGCTATATGGGTAGATTACCTTAGCTTACTACATTTTAGGAGATGGAAGGATGAGAGTCCAGCACTCCCTGAAAAATGGTCCTAGCAAAGCCTAATTGGGACTTAGAGAAGGAGTCAAGCTTATAAAGCTTAAAGCAGAAGTATGCACAGAGGACCAAGTAGCAGCTTCTAGAATACAAACCTTTTCATACAGCCATAGCTGAAGCCAAGGTCCTGGTAGAGTGGGCTTTGGACCTGCCTGGAAATTTTTGTTATGGTACATATAACAAAAAGAAATAGACTTAGACAACCATTTAGTCTGTTTTTGACACAGGTTGTCCCTTCTTTTTACCTTCATAAGAAATTAATAATTGAACCAAAGCTCTGAAAGATTTAATTCTTTCAAAATAATACCAGAGTTGAGTTGTCTGTGTACATCCAATGTATGGAGAGTGTCCTTCCTCCCTCATTTTAGGTCAAGATAGAAAATGGGGAGATGGATAGTTTGACTTAAAATAAACTTGGGTACCACTTTAGGCATAAAAGAAGGATTACTTCTCAAAAAAAACCCTTCCCCTGTGGAAATGAAATAGGGTTGGCTCACCATAAGTACTTTCAACTCACCTTCTTGCAGAGGTCACAGCAATCAGTACAACTGTTTTCCATGCTAATAACCTCAAGTCACCCAGGTTAGCTGGTCCAAATGGAACAAGTGTTAGCTTCTCTAAAGCAAAATTAAGATTCCAAAGACGGACACTGGTTATTTTGGAGACTTCTTATTCAAAACCACTTTCAACATCATTTTAACACGAGACTGCATTGAAAGATGGACAAACATGTTGAAATGGATGATAAAAGAACTTTGACAGATGAATAAGAAAGCCCATAGGATAGTAACTCTCACAAATATTGAAAAAATAGAGGACAACCAGCCCTGAATGGTTGCTGCTTATGCTGTTGGCACCAACTAGAAAACCTTTTCCATTTGTTAATATATGATTTTCTAGTGCCAGGCTTTCTTGCCTTTATTAGCACCTGCTGCATATCCTTAGTAAACAGGTGCCTAAAAGGAATTAAGACCCTATCATCTAAGCAGTCAGTGAAAGCTGATTGATATCAGGGTGTATCAAACACCCCTGTTCTTGCATGAGTAGATACAGTCTGTGAGGAAGCTTGTGGTAATTGCCCTGACCATTTCCAAAAGAATGGAAAACCACAGCTGCCTGGGCCAGAAGGGAGTCACCACAATGATACTGGGGGATTCTGTAACTTCAGAAGTACCATGGATATTAACAAAAAGGGTGGAAAAGCATACAGGAGCATTTCTGTCCAAAGAAATGAAAAAAGCATCTGTCCTCCAGGCTTTCTTAGAAGGAAGCCTGGAACAGAATCGCGCCAGTTGATTGTTCACATAAAAGACAAACAGGCTCACTTGAGTAACTCCCCACAGATGGATCAAATCTTGGAACACACCCCCCCCCCCAATCTAGTTTCCATATGTGAAAGTCTGCCCTGGTCCTGCTCAGCTTGTCTGCAAAGCAATTTTACACTGACAGAACGTAGGATGCCTGTAGAGTGAGAATGTTTCCTTGAAGCTATATCCCAAGCTAACATGGCTAGTCTCCAAAGGGGGTACAACCTGGTTCCCCTTTGCTTGTCACCATATCACATGACAGTGGTACTGCCTGTAACCACCTGAAGAGGTCTGGGAGACAAAAATGAAGTTATGTACTCACCATAACGTTCCATCTGTGTTGTCCATTTTCATTCTTCCTCAATTGTTAGTTTCGGATCTGATACTTGGCTTGTAGTAACCAAAACAACTCTTGAGCTTCTCCATTACCCATAATGCACCAACCCCTAACATACCTCAGATCTTGTTTGCTGATTTTACCAGTAGTAGTATCTATTAACATGCATAAATAAGAGGATGCATAAAAACTGTATGTGTCCTAAAGTGGAAATTATATCAGGAGCTCAATCAAAAGTACAGTGGTGTCCTTATATCTCTTCATCTAGAAGTTTGTAGGCATAAGGGATGAGAGTGGGTAGGAAGCTGAGGAAGAATGAAAATGGACAAGACAGATGAAATGTTATGGTGATTACATAACTTCTTTATCTGATGTTGTCTATTTTCATTCTAGGTTCAACTGTTGGGACAGAGTACTCAGCTACCTGAAATCTCGGTTGGACTCTAAGGAAGGATACTCCTGAGCAGAGTTGAACCAAACAATGGTCTACCCCTTGTGCTCTAATCTAATTTGTAATGAGTGATAAAGGTATGAGGACTCACCCAAGTTGCTGCTGCACAAATGTTGTCCACGGAAAATCTGTACAGAAATATTGAAGAAGTTGCCATGGACCTAGTAGAACGGGCCCTTACAGGTTTAATTAAGGTATGACCCAGTTTGTTACAGATTAAAGAAGCACAATCCATCAGCCATCTGGCTAGAGTTACTTTAGCGACTGGTTTAACCAATTTCAAATCTGCAAAGGAAACAATTTGTCTTGTTTTGTCCTATGCAGATAAAAAAATAATGTGAACATCCAATAAATGTAACATATATTCAACTTTGTTTTCAAATTTAGGAACAAATACTAGAAATTAATGGACTGACTGGCACTGGATTCTAGCAAAACCTTGGGAAGGAAATACACATTGGTTTGCAATGTAACTCTATCCTTATGAAAAATCAAGTAGGGAGGTTTTGAAGACAAGGCTTGGATTTCTGAAATTATTCTAGCTGAGGTAATAGCTACCAGAAAGACAGTTTTCCAAGTAAGAAACTTAAGTTCACATTTACCTGCTGGTTCAAAGGTGGAATGTATTAATGCCTGCAGTACCAAGTTTAGATCCCATGGTGGAGGAGGGTCTTTAAATGGTGGTCTCAGAAGAAGAATGCCTCTCAAGAATGCTTTGCACAGTTTAGCAGAGGCTAATGAAGAACCTTCATATCCAATAAGGAAATCCGATATTGTTGCTACATGAACCTTACTGGTAGAGGAGCTTGCCCCTTCTTTAAAAAGTAAAGCTAAAAATTAAAGCATGTTATGCATCGGGGCTGAGAAAGGATCAATATGATTTTGTTGTGTCCAGTAAACAAATCTTTTCCATTGACTTGAATAGAGTTTTCATGTTAGGGTTTATGGGAAAATAAAAGGATATGGTAGACAGGGGAAGAGAGCATAGGTTGTCTGGCTGTTAATGGAATTGGAGAAGCCATGCCCTAAGCGAGGTTTGAGATGTCTGGGTGAATCATGCATGTCAGGTGAAACAGGAGCCCTGGAATCAGATCTAGAATCCAAGGTTGGTAAACTAGATGAGGCCATAAGAATGGGAACCAGCTCTGTTGAGGCCAGTAAGGTGCAATGAGAATCACTTTGCTCTTCAACCTGACAGCTTTCTGCAGAAATTTTGGAATTAATGGAATTGGTGGCTAGGCGTAAAGCAGACAAGGATGCCAATCATGACATAGAGCATCGTTCAGTGATTCCCCCTTTTGGAGGGATTAGGGCAAAGTAGCTGCTGCATTTGTTGTTTTGGGAAGAAGCAAAAGGATTGCAGCAAGGCTGGCCCCTGTGATGAAAAATTATTTGTGTTACTTTCTTGATGAGAGACTACTCGTGAGGTAGAAGAATGTACCTGGCCAATTTGTCTGCTATCACATTGGACTTCCCTGGATTCTGTATTGCTATGAGAAAGCAGCTGGATGAGATCACCCACTGTCACACTCTGAGTGCTTCTCAACACAAGGGGTATGATTTGGTCCCTCCTTGTTTGTTGATGTACCAAACTACTGACATATTGTTTATTTGAATAGCAATTGTCCCTGAAAAGAAAGCATTCTGGAAAGCCTGCAATGCTAAGAGCACTGGTCTCATCTCTAGGACATTTATATGCAAGTTGGCCTCTTTGGGCGACCAAGTGCCTTGGACTGTTTTCCCCAGAAAGTGCCCCACCCCAACTGGGAAATGTCCATGGTCACTATGGCCTAGGGCTGAGGGAGAATGAATAGATGGCCTTGTAGAACCTGATCGGATTGAATCCACCACTTGAGATTTCTTTGCATGCCTGAGTGATTCTTACTTGTACTGACATACATTGGTGAAAAACAGAAAACGGTCTTGTTAACATCCATTGAAGAATTCTCATGTATAATCTGGTTAAAGGTACTAAGGTTATTGCCGATGACATTGATCCAAGAGCCTGAAGGATTAAGCGGGTGGAGATCTTGGTACTGAAAATAATTTTCTGACCTGTAATCTTATCATCGGTACTCTTGAGAGAGGAAGAGAAGCTATCACTGACTTCATGCTGAAAACTGCTCCTATGAATTCCAAATTTTGAGTTGGTTGTGAGTGAGACTTGTCATAACTTACGGTAATCCCCAGATGAGAGCATATGTGGAGTACCCGATTTCTTGCCCTTAATAACAGATGCCTGGTGAAGATCGTAATGACAAAAGAGGCCAGCGCACTATCTTCGTGGACTAACAGCAGATAAAGATGATATATGGGCGTATTTTTAAGCTTGGGTCAAATGTCTCTAGAAAGAGGTACTATTTTGCATTCTGCTACCTGCATTGAGTTGTTTGGGCATATTTATGATAATATGAAGGAATTATGTGTGAATGTGTGGCATCTGCATCTCTTTAAGGCATATATGAAAAAAGGATTGTGTCCTAGCATCCTTCGGGTTCATTTGCAACAGTTTGTGAAAGGCATAGATGAGCAGTTGTTTCAAGGGTGGCAGGAGGCACAGCAACAGGGCTCCATGATTTTTGTCAAACTGTTAATGGATTTTTATAGTAGAAATATTAATACTCAGCTGGATAGTTTAAAGACATTATTTGTGACTGTAGAACAGTTTGAGCAACATAATGAATACAAACAACAAATAGATTTGTTTGTTAAAAAGTTAGCCACAGTAGAAAAAAAAATAAAAATGTGTATGACAAAGAAGTCTGATACAGATTTGAAAGACTATCAAAGGGGAAAACAGTCTGACAATGAGAAAACAGTTAAGTTTGTACAGAATAAAGGCCAGGTTTCCTCACATAAATGTAACAGGAATAAATCAATCTTGAAAAAGACTTCCCCAGAAATATTGGCTGAGGAAAATTCTTCAACTAATGAAACTGATGTTGAAACTTCTTTGTCTACGGTGGCTAAAAGGAAATCTGGGTTCACCCCTTCAGAAAAACTAGAAGGGGTGGGAGGAAACATAGCCCACAGAGGGATCCAATTTTACAACTGATGTCCAAATAAAAAAGAACTGTAATGTACATATTTCTTCTGTAGTGTTGTCACCTGTAGAAATTGAATTGCTTAATAAAGGTTTAGGTTTTATTCCTTGTCACTTGGTACCAGATGTTTTTGCGAAAGATGTTATTGCTTATTGTTGTTTATTGAACCATAGGTTATTTTTTGGTAAACATGATGGGGAGATCAAAGTATTTAGAAATTTAAATTTAAACCATCTAAATTTACACCTCCCATGAATATATATGTGGTTAGTTTTCAGCAAAAAATTTTGAAGGCTTTGCATTTTCATTATAGGGAGTTTTTGAGAATTTCATGTCAGAATTTCAACAAAATGGAGTGGATTGCACTTAAAAAAAATTAGCAGAAATCAGATTGTGATTAATAAAGCAGATAAGGGAGGTCAGATGGTAGGTATGGGACTGGGCTATGTATTTTGCTGAGGCCAGTACCCAACCGTCAGATCATCGGTTTTACCAAAAAATGCATTTAGATCCAAACTCCCAGGTTCAGGGTGGAGATCGAAAATTTTTTGAAATTAGCTTTTGATGAAGGCATAATTTCAAAACTGGTTTTATACCAGTTGTCTGTGCAGGATCCTACTAGGCAGTACTTTTATATGTTGCCTAAGATTCACAAAAATGCAGACAGTCCACCAGGTAGACCCACTGTGGCTGGGAATGGTTCACTTACGAAACCAGTGTCCGAATTTTTGTCACATTATTTAAAAGTCACTGCTGGGGTTAATAAGATCGAGAATTCAGGATACTACAAAGTTTTTGTCCATTACTGAGGAAATGCAGGTAGATTCAGGGTGGCTTCTTTGCACTTTAGATGTGAAAGCATTGTATACTAGCATTCCACACTGGGATGAATTAATGGCCCTAGAGTATTGGTTAATTAGGGCTTCTACGTACAGTCCAGGTTTCAACATTTTTATGTTATGTTTGATAGAACATGTGTTGACAAAAAACGTTTTTTATTTTAAAGAAAAATATTACTTACAAACTTAATGGTACTGCTATGGGGGCATCTTTTGCACCTATCTATGCGGGCCTTTTTATGGGTTTCGTGGAGGGACAAATTATTTATGATGAGTCTCATAACATTTATCTGGAAGCCATGGATATCTGGAGAAGGTATGTGGATGACTGCTGGTTGGTCTGGAGGTATGATGTCACTTATTTATTGGAATTTGTACAATACCTGAATGATAATAAATGGGGTATACAATTCACGGTGCATCATGACCCCAGAGAAATTACCTTCCTGGATGTATGGTTACAGAATGAGTTGGATGGGACACTCAGCAGTCGTGTTTTCAGAAAATTCCCTCAAGTGAATATCTTACTGAAGGCCAATAGTTGTCACCCCCCACATATAGTTAAGAACATACCAAAAGCTCAGTTTCTTAGACTAAAAAGTATTTGTTCTTCTGAATTAGAATGTGAAAAGGAGGCTGAGGATCTGCTTCAAAGATTTGGTGAGAGGGGATACAAATATTTGAATGTTATGAGAACACTGAGCTCCACGCAGGATATTGATAACAGTGCAGTTGTTAAGATATAAGCCTAAAGAATTGGTAGGGGGTCCTCCTAGACTGGTTATAAATTTTGGAAATAATACAAAATTCTTTACCGATCTTGTGCAGAAATACTGGCATATTTTCTTTTGAGATGATGATTTATGTAACATCTTACCAGCCAAATGTTTGTTTACATTTAAACATGGAAAAATGCTAGGGGGGTGGTTTAATCATTATAAAAATAATACAAAGGTTCAATCATGGGACAACTGTCACTAGAAGGGCAGTTAATAAAAGGATGCCAGCCTTGAGGACACTCTAGTAATTGTAAATATGTTTGTAAAACTGAGCAATTTTCATCTTCAAATACTTCTAAGGTCTTTGAGATAAAGGTGTTTGGCAGTTGTAATACTGATTGGATGATATATTTAGCTACCATGTAATTGTTCAGCTTTCTACATTGGCCAAACTTCTCGCCCCTTGAAATTTATGATAACAGAACATTTAAGTGACATTGGATGTAAAAAAAACGTCTAATGCCCTATGTAAACATAATTTGTAACATACCACAGATAGGTTCTACTTTACTATTATTGATAAAATATGTTTTAGGAGAAATAATAAAGGAGGGTGGCACAGGGTGTTAGATCAAAAAGATGAAAGTTGGATTATAAGGCTAGGGGGGTTGTTTTCTCTGGGGTCGAATGACTGTTTGTAATTGGCCAATGATAAATGAATAGGAAGTATTTAAAGTTAAATGTTGTAGTGGTTCTTTACACTGATACAGCCAAAACCGGTATGTGAACACTTAATAAAACAAGTTCCACGAAGATAGTGTGCTGGCCTGTTTTGTTTTTTTGGATTCTACAGTTTGGCTGTATACCTGTAGACTACACTTGTGTGGTTTGTGTGTATCAAGATGGTAATAAGGCAGTCATCCGGATATGGAAACACCCCAAATCCCTGCAGTCTGAAGTGAGCTGCTACTACTGACATGCATTTAGTAAACACCCTGGGGGCTTTGGAAAGGTCAAAGGGCAGAGTCCTGAACTGGCAGTGACTGGCTTCCAATGGGAAGCATAAATACCTTCTGGATTGTCTGTTCATCTTTACATGCAAGTACACATCCTGAAGATATGCTGAGTGCATCCAGTTGTCCTTGCCGAGAAAAGGGAGAATGGACTGACTCTTGACCATCCAAAACTTTGTGTGTCGAACTGACTTGTTCATGTTGCTGAGATCCAAAATTGGTTTCCAGCTTCCTGTTTTCTTTGGCACTAAAACGAATCTTGAGTAAGTTCCAGATTCTAGCTGGACTGGCAGGACCTTTTGGATAACTCTTTTTTTCTAGCAGCCTTTGTTATTTGAATTGCTGCTTCTTTCCTCTGATTGGGTGGAATATTGGGAATTATTTGTAGAGTTGAAGGTGGAAGGGAAATAACTTGTGGAAATAATCCTGTGCACCCAGGTATCTTTTGTTATGTCTAGCCAGGCTCTCTGGTGCAGTTAGTTGACCCCAGATTGCCTCCAGAGGTGGACAATTGGTCCTCCTTTCAGGAGCACTAGTAGGGCCTGTCAGAGAAATAATCCCTGGACACTGGTTTTGTGGGCCTCCTCTGCCATGGGGGCATCATCTATTATAGATCCCCCCTCTTTCCCTAAGGGAACTTTCTCCATGTGTGTCCCGGAAAGGACCCTGGGACTTCCTGAACAACATATTCTGACCACCTCATTTATTCCACATAAAAAATCTTTGAGGGGTTGAAAAATGTACGCCCACTGCAGAGAGGGTCTTTCTATCCTTCTCGCACCTGGATAATATGGCATTCACTTTGGGGCTAAACAATGAAGTGTGGACTTGAAGGGCTCCGCAAAATCACATAAGCACATCTAGTCATGCCTCCTGATGGAAATGCGTAAACTCGCTGCCCTTGAGGCACCTTTGGCTGCATGCAAAATAAGCCTCATGGATGAATTCAAGATAGAAGGGTAGCCAACTGAGAAGCTGCAAACTGGGCATCGTCAGAAATGGTTCCTGAAAGGGAAGTTGAGAGTTCTTTGCTCAAATCCCTTTGCAACCTAGTAAAATGTTCCAAACAGTTCAGCGACCTAAAGGCAAATGCCACTGAAGTGTAAACATGCTTCCCAAACCTATCCATTGCCCTAGACTCCCTGTTAGGGGGAGGAACAGAGGAACTCTGTTCAGCAAGTTCATTCTTGGTGGCTGCCGCCATGACCATGGCATCCATGGGCATCCTTTTAACCAAAAATTCCTTCCCCGAAGGTGGAGCTAAAATCCTGTCTGGGTATCGATTCAACTGTGTCAGGCTTCCTCCATGCCCACCAAGAGACCAAATCAATGAGCTTGTCTGTAGGCAGAGTAAATAAGGAGGTAGATGGGCCAGCTCTGAGTGCCTCTAGAAATACTGACTCCTCAGGTGAAGGACTGCTCAAGAGTCCAACCAACTCTGTTTCAGGATCTCAAGGATGTCTCTGAATAAAACATCTTCTAGAGGTGAACATGGAGATCCTTCACCTTCACCGAAGTCCATATCCTCACTGACTGACTCTTGAGGAGAGTCTTAGTGCTTCTTCTTACACTTCCTCTTCCTAGGGACCTCCTCAGTGGGGTGTTCTGGGGAAGTGTCAGAAGAAACTGTAATACCCTGCTGGGTAGTCTGGAGATCTTGGGCTGGCTGTTCCTGTAGTGTTGAATGAAGAGGCTCTAAGTGCAGAGACATCTGGGAAGTGAACTGGAAATCTGACGGGGTTGGATTCATCAGTCCTGTTGAAGCAGAGAAAACCCTTTTCACAACCTCAAAGGCCAATCACCCCAGAGACAAAGGGAAGACCTCAGAGCCGAGAAAAGGCAGGCTTCTGGACCATTGTCTCCTCCTGCCCACAAAAAACTCCCAGAGGAGGAAATCAGAGCCAAGCTATCCTGTGCTGAAGCACCAAGGCACAGAGACGGATCTGAAACCTTCATTGTTGAATCCAATTCCTCAGATCCAACATGGAGGCTCCAGCTCAGAGTCCTCCAAATCTGAAAAAGTCAGAGCCAGGGCACTCAGAGTCAGTTTCAGACCTGATAATAAAGTCATCCTCAGATCTAGTGGACCCAGAAGAACCAGATCCAGGGACACTGAAGCAACCAACGGAATCAGAGAAGGAGAGAGAGAGAGATGCTGGAGTGGTTGATGGACAGGCTTTCTGACTTGGACAACTGTCTCATGTACACGGACAACCCTCTCCTCCTCCAAACAGGTTCAAATATATGTGAGAGATGCAACCATATAGCCAAACTGGAGGCTGAGCTCTCTCATCTCAAAACTGGTGTAACCAGTCAGGAGGAGAAGGTAACCTCACACAACACAATTCCAGTATCACATAGTCCCACCACAGCAGCGAATCAAACACATAAAAACACAAAAACATACTTGGAGGCTCTAAATAAAAATCTACCTAAGCAACAGAGACCTCCAAAGCAGACATCCAAGCAAACGCTACCCCAAAACAAAACACGTACAGCACATAGCACACAAAGTCAGTGTGCCAAGCAGTCACAGCCCTTAAGGCTGAATAACACACCTGATACCCTTGTAATAGGTGACTCTATTGTCAGACACACTGACATCCCGCTCACCAGGCTGAATAAAGAGCAGGTCACATTGAGCTGCCTGTCGGGCGCTAGGATCCACCACATAACGCAAGCACTCAGGTCACTCCAAAGCAAATACAAATATGACTCAGTCATTGTACATGCTGGCGTGAATGACCTGAGACGTACCTCCCTCGACTACATGAAAAGAGAAAAAGAGGAGCTCTCTGATCATGTAGCCCAGGCCAGTATGACCCTGACCTTGAGCAGCATCTTACCCTCACCTAGAATGATGCCACAGTATAAAGACAAAATGATCGATTTTAACAATTGGCTAAAATTTTGGTGTCATTCAAAGGGGATCCAGTGTCTGTCAGCCTGGGATGACATGCTCGACAAGCCACGTTGCTTTGCTAGGGATGGCTTGCACCTGTCACCCCCTGGGCTTTCGGATATTGGCAAAGGCTCTTGCCACCCCCATACTGCCTTTTTTAGGCAAGGCTCAAAAGTCAAACCCACCTCCATAGACAGCACAAAGAACAAGAAACTAAGGGTAATGCTGCTAAACGCCAGAAGTCTTAACCTCAAGATGCATGCACTCGAAGCTCTCCTCAGTATGGAGAAAGTACAGTTTTGTACCTACCATAAATCTAGATGTCCGAGAGGCATGCATCTGCAGTCCTTACAAATGGGTTGTCCTGTCGTCAGGTAGCCCTTCGGTCGGCCGGATTCCAAAGTCTGGGTCTGGCCTCGGCTGATGCCGCACTCCACCCGACGTCATAGCTGCAGTTATTCGGGTATAAAGGTATCAGCCGACGCCATTTTCCTCAGTGTTTCTTGCCCCAGATGCCAGGTGCCCTCTAGGAAGGCTAAATTTGGATAAATGCAAATGGTTCCAAATAGTAGAGAGCAAACAAAAAATAAGCATGTATGTACATATATACAAACAAATACACCATAATAGATTCCCCCAGCTAGCTACAAGATGGGCAAATACCCTAGGAGTACCACAGAGGGGAAGGAGGATGGGTAATCCTGACTGCAGATGCATGCCTCTCGGACATCTACATTTATGGTAGGTACAAAACTGTACTATGTCCTTCAAGGATGCATCTGCAGTCCTTACAAATGGGTAGAATACCATAGCCAAACTGGGGGAGGAGGAGAAAAAAGATTATGGTGTAGTTAAGATCCCTTGCAAAACGGCAGTTGCAAAACCTGCTCGGGATCTGGAGTATAAGGGTAGATTATAATGCTTGGCAAATGTATGCACGGAGCTCCAAGTAGCAGCCTCTAAAATGTCTTTGGTAGCCACTCCTCGTAAAAAGCTGTGGTAGTGGCTGTAGCTCTTGTAGAGTGAGGTCTGATGTTTTCTGGAGTTTTCTTCCCATGGTGAGAGTAACAAAATCTAATGCAATTTCCTATCCACTTAGAGATTGTCTGTTTTGAAATTGCTTTTCCTTCCATTCCTGTTGCATATGCTACCAGTAGCTGGTCAGTTTTTCTATTGCTCTTGGTCCTGTCCAGGTAGTAGCGCAATTGTCTATGTACATCCAAGGTATGTAACAGTCTTTCGCCCTTGTTCTGTGGGTTGGGAAAGAATGTAGGCAGGTGGATAGCTTGGTTTAAAGATACCCTGGAGACCACCTTTGGCATAAACGTAGGATTAGTTCTCATGGACACTCTATCTTGATGGAAGATAAGGAAGGGCTGTACTGCCATTAATGCCTGTAGTTCAGAAACCCTTCTTGCTGAAGTGACTGCAAGCAGGAAAGCAGTTTTCCATGATAAGTACTGTATTTCTGCTGATGCTGCTGGCTCGAAAGGAGGTAGTGTCAACTTTTCTAACACAAAGTTCAAGTCCCATGCGGGCAATGGTGGCTTCCTAGGAGGCTTTACATTTTTAATTCCTCTCAGAAACTGCCTGAGCAGAGAATGTGAAAAGACTGGAGGGTCCATGTTGTATTCTGCTGAAATAGCTGATGCATGAATCTTAATGGAAGAATAGGACAGGCCATTGTGGAAGAGCTCTGCCAAGTATTCCAGGATGTTAGCTATGTTTGCCAGAGACACATTTTCTCCTTTTGCTGCACTCCAAATGAGGTATCTTTTCCATTTTGTTGAATAATTTTTCCTTGTTGAGGGTCTGCGAGCCTCCAAGATAATGTCCTTAACCCTTTGAGATAATTCTGGGTTATTTTGTCTTATGCAATGTTCCAGGCAGCCAGTTGCAATGTTTTTAGGTTTGGATGCAAGGTTTTGAAGTTGTTCTGTGTTAACAGTAAGGGAACTAGGGGCATAGGCCATATTTGTTCCCGAGACATACTCCTCAGTAATGGGTACCAATGTTGCCTCGGCCAGTCTGGAGCTATCAGGATGATCCTTGGACGGTCTTCTTTGATCTTCAATAGCACCTTGTGCATCAAAGGAAGAGGAGGGAATGCATATGCTGTCAGGTTTTTCCAACTGAAAGATAGGGAGTCCACCTTCCAAGCAAGTGGGTGGCACGTCCTCGTGCAGAATTTTTTCAATTGGTGGTTGTGTGGGGATGCAAATAAGTCTATTTCTGGTAGTCCCCATTTCCCTGTAATGGTTTTGAAGATGTCTGGATGCAGCATCCATTCGTGGGCATCCGTGGTAGTTCTGCTTAGGATGTCTGCCAGAATATTTTCTTTTCCTGGTACAAATATTGCTTGTAACTGAATGTTGTAGCTCAGGGCCACATTCCAGAGGTCCATTGCCATCCAGCATAGAGGGTATGAATGCGTGCCTCCCTGTTTGTTGATGTACCACATAACTGTGGTGTTGTCCGTCCTTATCAGCAATTGACCCTGCTGAAGAAATGGTCTGAATGTCTGAATTGCCAATTTTACTGCCAGCATCTCCGTTAGATTTATGTGTAGGTGCAGCTGGTCTTGAGTCCATAAGCCTTGTATGCACTTGCCCAACATGTGTGCTCCCCAACCGAGGTCTGAGGCATCCGTTGTGATGGTCTGGCTTGGTTGAGGTCTGTGGAAGGGCAGTCCTTTGTTCGATTGACAGGCCTGAGCCCACCATTGGAATTCCTGCTTCAGGCATGGAATTATTGGGATTTGGGTTTCTAGGCTGTGCTTGTGCTGAGACCATAAATTCCTTAGATACCACTGTAACTTTCTCATATGTAGCCTGGCATGTGGAATCAATATTATGCAGGATGCCATGTAACCCAGGGCTTGCAGGACTTTTCTTGCTGTTAGCTGGTCCTGCTTTGTTAATGCCATGAAGTAGAGAGGGAGTTGCTTCTGTTTTTCTGCTGTTAGGAATGCCATTTGGGTTGTTGTGTCCAGCTCTGCACCCAAGAAGGTTATCCTTTGGGATGGTATCAGCCTTGACTTTTTTATATTGACTGTGTATCCCAGGGCTTGCAGTAGATAAGTGACCTTTTTCAAATCTTTTGTTAATTTGTTTTTGCTGTCCGCTTGTAACAGGCAGTCGTCCAGGTAAGGGTAAATCTGAATTCCCTGGAGGCTGCAATGAGCCATTACTGATGCCAGGCATTTCGTGAATACTCTGGGCGCAGTAGATAAGCCAAAGGGCAATGCTGAGAATTGATAATGCTCTGATCCTGCAAGAAATCTGAGGTATCTTCTGCAATTTGGTCATATGGGGACGTGCAGGTATTCCTCCTTGAGATCTAGAGTTACCAGCCAGGACTCCTTGCCCAGCATGGGAAGAAGCTGCTGTAGGGTCAGCATTTTGAATTTTGGAACAATGAGGTATGTGTTTAGAGCGGACAGGTCTAGAATAGGTCTCCATTGGTTTTCTTTTCTTGGTACCAGGAAGGGTCTGGAGTAAAATCCTTGCCCCTGTTCCACAGACGGTACCCTTTCTATGCCTCTCATCCTTAGTAAGTGATTTATTTGTTGTAGAGCTTCTGTTTTCTGATTTGAAGGTAGGTTTGGCATTCCTCTCTTCCTTGGTAGAGTATGGAAGTGAAACCTGTAACCTTGGTCTATTGTCTGCAAAATCCATTTGTCTCCTGTGATGTAGTGCCAGTTTACTGAAAATAAGGCTAGTTTGCCGCCTAAGGGTGCTTCTAGTTGTTCCCTGGTAGGCGGTGCCAGAGCTAAGTCACTGTGATTGTCCAGTGGGAGTGGTGGTGGCTGGGTCTGTGGTAGTACCTCGCTGGTTGTTAGCCTGCCATTGACGTCCCCTTTAGGCACCTCTGGATTGACCCCTGCCTCTTGAGCGTCTATTCCTGCCTCTCTGGGCTCTGGAGGTGTCTGGAAAGGACCAGTTCTTGGAAGGCCAGTTCGTACTAAACCTTGGAGGCTGGACCTGCAAGAAATCCTTGACTGTCTGGACAGATTTTGCTTTGTCTTCCACCTTCTTAAGCACCTGCTGTGCCGGGGAGCCAAACAAATTAAGCTTATCCATAGGAGCATCTAGGCGCTTTGATTTAACATGGTCTGGTAAGGATTGTTCTTTTAACCATGCATGTCTTCTGATCACTGTACCAGTCATAGCTGATCTAAAAGAAGCCTCCAGTGCATCATAGCCGCATTTTAAGGAATGATTACTGACCTGCTGAATGTTATGTACCATTTCCTGAACAGACTTTTTGTCTAATGGTTCATCCGAGGACAGTTTTTTAGTTAACTGATCTAACATAAATTCCTGGTACTGAATCATGTGGAATTGACAGTTTAAGGCCCTAGCTGAAAGAGTAGCAGAAGTGTAAACTTTTTTACCCCATCTCTCTAAGGCCCTAGATTCCCTTTCAGAGGGGAGTGGGTTTTTTGCCGAGGAAGCTGCTACAGCCTTGGGTCCCTGGGAAATAGTTTCAGGATCTGCAAAAGGAGCCTTATACAAATGATAATGTGTGTCCGGAACCCTGTAGTACCTATCGGGCTTAGCAGGGGCCGGAGGAAGAGAATCAGGAGCAGTACAAGCATCATTAAATGCATCATCCACAACAGTAAGTACTGGAGGAATGGCTAAAGGCCTATGCTGTGGCAAATGCAAAAAGGTTCTAAGCCTTTTCCTTGAGTCTGAAAAATCCTGGCCCTGCCATTGAAATTGTTCCCTCAAAGCATGCAAGGTTTCCCCACAGGAAAATTCCTCAGGCGGAGAGACAGAAGGAATGGACTCGTCTGCATCAGAGTCCTCATAAGGAGAATAAGGGCCCTCTGGAGGATTTGTATTGTCTGAATCATCAGAGTTATCTGAAGAAACTGGCTCAGGGGGCTCTGCTCTAGGCCTCTTCTCTGGAGGTGGGTGAGAGGCCCTGTCTGGGTGAGGTTGGGATCCCCTGATCAAAGAAATGAGATCCTCTGCTAGACTAAGCATTTGAGAACTAGAGCTAGGCCTGTGAGAGGGGGTCTTAGCAGGTACAGATTTGGTAGATTTTGCTGCTTTAGCCCTGGCAAAAGCCTTAATCGACATGGATGCAGGGGGCCTAGCAGCTCCACGTGCAGGAGTAGAAATATCTAAAGGAATAGTATCAGATAAATCCTGTGAACCTGCAAGAGCAGGTGGGATTTCAGTAGCAGATTCAGCCATGCTGGATGAGGCCTTGGTAAGAGGTAAGCTTTTGGCCGAAGGAAGAACCGTGGACTCGGTTTCAGCCGAAACCGAGACGCTCACGGTTGGCTTAACCGTGGTTTCGGCCGAAACCGCGGACCGCGAGTGTCGGTCCTTTTCCTTTTGCTTTTTAGTTATTTGCGTAGTCGGAGTATCCGACGGCATAATGTAAGCAAAAGCGGAGCCGAAAAACTCCTCAGCAAATTCCGACCGACGTCTAAGTGTTCGTCGGTTGAAAGAAGCACAGGCTGTACAAGCTGCTACGTCGTAGTCTGGGCCTAAACAAGGTAGGCAGTAAGAGTGGAAATCTTTATGAGGTATTTGTTTCCCACAAGTTAAACAGTTATTCACTTTTTCTGACATCGGCTGAGGCAAGAAAGAGTCCCCAACGGGGTACTTAGCTTTTTAGAAGTCTTCGGTAGTAGAAATCTCTGGTTCTGACCGACCGGCACTTGCGAACAGCTTCTGCTTCGGGCGCCACGCGGCAAGAAAGACTGAGGAAAATGGCGTCGGCTGATACCTTTATACCCGAATAACTGCAGCTATGACGTCGGGTGGAGTGCGACATCAGCCGAGGCCAGACCCAGACTTTGGAATCTGGCCGACCGAAGGGCTGCCTGACGACAGGACAACCCATTTGTAAGGACTGCAGATGCATCCTTGAAGGACATCATAGATATCTGTGCAGTGACAGAAACCTGGTTCAAGGCTCCAGAGAGCACCCCAGCACTACCAGGTTATACCTCATATCATGCTTTTCGGCCCCAAAACCCGGACCGAACCACAAAAGGAGGGGGAGTTTCCATATTTATCAAGGATATCCACACCTCCAGGTTAGTGGCAGTGCACGAAGTATTGGAGACCATCCATGTGCAACTGACAGTGGGCAAGACTGCTTTTCAGTTTATAGCATCCCACAGACCACCCTCTCAAAGTCAGGAATCCCACTTGGCTTTCCTGAAAACATTGGAGAACACTAAGATCTCTCCGAACACCATTATATTGGGCAACTTCAACTACCCAAACATAGACTGGGAGCATTACTCAAGCCCCAGCATCTTAGCCCAAAGGTTCCTGGAATTTATAAACTCAAATACTATGGAACAACTAGTCACCACTCCAAGAGGGGAAAACATACTATACCTGATCATTACCAACATGGGGAATCTATGCTCCATACCAGAAGTATATCCCTCATTGGTAAGATCAGACCATAAATTAATTTCACTGGATATCCACATTCCGACCCCACCCCCAGCCCAGAAAACCACAGTGAAAAACTTCTCAAAAGCGAACTTCACACTTCTCAAAACTGAAGTGGAATCCTTCAAGGCCCCAGGGCCAGTGGAAACTATGGCCCAAACTGCAGAATCCTATATAAATGCATTCTACGGACATCTCCAGGAATGCATGGATCATGCTATCCCAAACAAAATCAAGACCCAATCATCCAAAGGCAGGCGTCCAGTCTGGTGGACCCCAGCCATAAATAAACTGTACAACAGAAGGAGGAAGCTACTACATGATAGAGCAAAATCCCTAAAAGGGAAGGCATCTCTGATCAGTACTAGCAAAAAATTACGATCCCTCATAAAATCCTCCAAGGCCAGCTTCGAGAGAAAAATTGCACAGGACACTAAAGACAATCATAAGGCTTTTTTCAGTCATGTTAGGAACCTGGGATGCAACTCCCAGACTTGTTCTGAGTTGATTCTAAACGACAAAAAATACACTGAACACACAGACATCGCCAATATCCTGGCAGACAGGTTCAGTGCAAACTTCTCCACCCCCCCTCCCAAAAGAGCAAGTATCTATCCCGGCAGAGTGCAGCCTCCCAAACATCTCTGATACTCAGGTGAAGGCCACCCTCTCCAAAGCAAAAAACACTGCTTCCATGGGACCAGAAGGCATCCCAGGTTGCTTCCTACATGAACTCCAAGAAGAACTAATCCCTCAAGTAAAACTGCTGTACAATCTCAGCCTCTCTACAGGATATGTGCCCAAAGAATAGCATACAGCAACAGTGGTCCCACTCCACAAAGGTGGCACCTCTGCGGACCCTGGAAACTATCGCCCCATAAGCCTGACTAGCCTAGTATGCAAGGCTATGGAGAGGATCATCATGGAACTCAAACGAAGACATTGGGGACCTACAGACACTAGATCCTACCCAATTTGGCTTCGTCGAGGGCAGATCCTGCCTTTTGAACCTGGTCGACTTCTTCGAAACAGTCACCAAGGCCACAGATGAAGGGAAGGTAGTCCACACAGCCTATCTGGACCTCGCAAAGGCATTTGACACAATACCCCACTTGGGCATCATAGATAAGCTATCCAGCCTAAATATAAACCCCTATGTCACAAGATGGGTCGCAAACTGGCTCAAAGACAGAACCCACAGAGTCAGAGTTGCTGGAGCCATGTCAGACTCGAAACCGGTCACAAGTGGCGTCCCACAAGGTTCTGTCCTGGGACCTCTCTTGTTCAGTATTTACTTTTCTGAGGTACAGGCCAACGTGGGAGGACTATGGCTCACCAAGTTCGCAGATGACTGCAAACTGGGCGCCATAATCGACACTCCAGCTGACACAAACATCCTTCGAAAAGGTCTTGCAGAAACGGATACCTGGTGCCAGAGCCATGGTCTAAAGCTAAATGCCAAAAAGTGTATAGTCATACCCTTTGGCAAAAACAATGTGCCCACAAATGACCACATAGGTGGTAACCCATTAAGTACAGAGAAAGTAATTAGGGATCTGGGGACCCAAGTTGATAGCAATCTCTCCTTTGACAACCACATTGCCAAAGTGGTTAGAAAGACCTTCTACATAGCCCACCTCATCATGAAAGGATTCACATCTAGATCAAGAGAGGTAATCGTGCCCCTTTATTCATCCCTCATCAGGCCCATCATAGAATACAATGCCCCCTTTGGGATGTACCTTACCCGACACCTGCAGCAATTAGAAAGACCCCAAAAGTACCTCACCAGGAGGATCAAGGGACTCGAGCAGATGCCATATGCTGCTCGGTTAAAAAAACTCCAGCTCTACTCAGTTGCATACCGCCAACTTCGAGGCGATCTATGCCTGACATATAAAGCTATGTCCAACCCAGAATTAATGGACATGATCCACCAAAGTAAATCTAAATCCTTAGAGCCACGCGCTCGAGGTACTTGAACCTCAGCACAGAAATAAATAGAACATGCTGGAGGGACAGATTCATAACCCAGAGGCTCCCTTCGCTCTGGAATAGAATTCCAATTCATGTTAGGCAGAGCACCTCACTGACTCTCTTCAAGAATAATCTTGATGAGTGGATGGGGGATCGTAGGTTTTCCCGGGGATTACTTCCGTGTCACTATTAGACAGAGGCACAGTAAACTAAACTTTAAAAAGGGCACAGTATACTCAAATCAAGGGGTGGCGTAAGCCAAACACAATCGGGCTAGGCTTATAAATGCCCCAGGGCAGATAGCCTAGTACGAACCTATGAACTGGTAGGAGCTGATAACACACCCATCTGGATCTGTGCTGAGAGATACTTCCTCTTCATCTAATCCACATCTTCTTCGGTCAAACTCCTAGATGAAGGAAACAATGCCAGGGAAGGAGATTTTGTGTGGTGCCTCTCTAAAAAGGGGAAGGCAGCCTAGAAGGTACAGGCTCAACTGATTGGGAATATCAGGTCCTAGGCAAAGGTATAGGGTCCTGAGCAGTTGGAGCAGACAGTCTTTTAGTCAGATTTGAGGATGCAGAATCCGACAACCTCTTTTTCTTTGGATCTGAAGGGGAAGAGGTGTGAGACCTCCTCGAATCTGGCTTGGTCCTCTTCCTGAAAGGCTCAGAAGATGGAGCCAAGGAAGTAGAAGGAGCTGGAGACTTTAACTCCTCGGACTTCAGCCTGGGGGAGTGAGACCCTGCAATAGCCTCTCCGAAAGAGGAAGGCAACCTACCTTTTAAGATTAATTTATTTTTCCTATCCACCAATGCATGTGGATTAAAGTTATGGCAGATGGTACAGTCTTCCTGAAGGTGTTGCAGGCCTAGGCAATATACACAGAAACTGTGGGCATCCAAAATGGGCAACTTATGCCCACACTTTGAACACTTTTTAAAATCAGATGGGCCTTTTTCAGCCATTCTTAAGACAAAGAAAAACAGATGAAGTTTTTTTTTTTATACAGGAAACAGAAAGAAAAGGGAGTGATTACCAACAATGGTAATAAAGGGTGCACTATTGTGTAGAGGAAAATAGGGAGAAAAGTATACAGATGATGGTAAGAATAGAAACAATAACAGTGCAAAGGTAAGGGAATGATAGAAAAAGACAGTATAATGAAAAAATTTAACTTATCTATAGAAATCAACAATAAAGCTCAAGAGCTATGGCAACCACGTCTTCTGCGAAAAGCAGCAAACGACATCTGAGGTATGTTAGGGGTTGGTGCATTGTGGGTAACGGAGAGCTGTTTTGGCTACCACGAGCTTTAGTAACAGCCGAGTTGGATCCAAGAACCAGATCTGATCCCAACAGTTGAGGATAGAATGAAACTTGACAACATCAGATAGATCATTCAAAGAGTTGAGTGCCTTGATCAGGGCAAGCATCACCTTGAAATGTATGCGTTTGTATCTGTCCTTGGTGTCCCACAATCCCTGCACTTTTACCTCTCTTGAAACTGCTCCTGAAATAAAGTTTGAGGTGTCTATGGTGACTGACTGCTTTGGAACAGGGAGGGGGGAGAAGGGGAGACCTGATTTAAGGATATCTGTTGTCTCCACCAAATGATTTATTTTGTGAAAAAGCCCAGCACTATGATTAGAAAACACAAAGAGTGTTGGTGCTGGGACCAAAGAGACCTCAAGATACCGCTGTATCTTTCTCACATGGAATGTTGCCAGGAGTATTATGCGAATCATAGAAGCCTCGACACCCAAAATCTTGAGGTATTCCTCACAGCGACCAGAGTCTGAGTGGAAAACATTAGAAATAGATCTAAATATAGCTCTATTTATTCCTGTTGAAGAAAAGTCTTTCAAACTGAGGTGTCTAGTTGACATCCCAGAAACACAGTACTGTGTAAAGGAGTCAGGAAAGACTTTTGAATATTCTACTGGAATCTCAGCTTGTGTGAGAAATCTCTCAACCAAGACTGAAATTCCTGACAGTTTAAAGAACACTATGCACAGAAAACAAGTCATCCAAATACTGAAAATGTGGATACCCTGTAGCCTGCAATAAGATATAACTGGAGCTAGACAATTTGTGACTACTCTGGGTGCTGTAGATAGTCCAAAGGGTAAGGCACAAAACTGATAATGTGATCCAGAAACATATGAAGTCTGGATGAATAGGCATGTGAAGATAAGCATCTTTGAGTCTAATGTTATCAGGAAAGTTGGAAGAGGAAGAAGAGGTAACAGCGTGTGAAGTGACATCATTTTGAATTTGGGCACATCTCAAACAGGTTTAGTACAGAAAGATTCATAACTGGTATCCAATTATTTTCTTTCTCTGGCACTAGGAACATCCCTGAATAAAAACCCTTTCATACCAAGGAAGGAGGAACTGGTTCTATCACTCCTTGGGCAGCATGTGATGAGGAACCAGTGGAAGAAGAGAGTCTAATCTGAAGGATGAGGAATTTCCTCCCACTGCCGCCTGTAACCCAGATGAAAGATTTTTAGAACCCATTTTTTCTAAAACTATCTGTTGCCAAAGAGAAAAATGGAGATTCCAACTTTCAGGAAGAAAAACAGGGCTGGGGGGAGGGGTGGAGATGGACATCACAAGGTCTCTTGAATAGCCATTCAGACTTGGACTCTCCTTGGTTTTGGAAGATTTGAGGCTTTTTTTGGAACCCACTTGCCATTTCTTTTGAAACACCAGTTTACAAGTATTTTTTGAGACTATTTATTACGCTTTTTGTCAAAATTGGATGAGAAGCTACAAATTCCCTTGGAAAATTTAGATAAGGAGAGCTGAAAAATCTTAGAAATTCCCTTGATCAGCTTACCCCTTTTTTGATCACCTCTGCAGGAGGAGGCCAAACACTAAATCCATATCCAAAGGTGAATTTAAAATCTATTTTGACCATCACCTAGGAGGTTCTGAGAATGTAGCCATGCAAACCTTCTCAAAACACTACCAGTGGCCATAGCCCTGGAAGAAGTATCAACACCGTTATATATATACACTGTAAACAATGTGAAGTGACCTGTGCAATAGAAGAAAAGTACAGTTTTGTACCTACCATAAATGTAGATGTTCGAAGATCCACATTGCTGCAGTCCTTACACTTGGGTAGTCCGCTGTCCTCGGTCAGCCCGAATATCAAAGTATAAGGCTGACGTCGGTCAAGGCGCATTAGACTGACATCAGGACGTCAGGGTACAAATGCGCATGACCGACGTCATATCCTCAGTCTTTTCTTGCCCCAGATGTCAGAAGACCCTAACAAGAAAGGTCAAAACCCAAAGACAACAAAACCAACAACCAACCACCCTAGCACTAATAATATGTACAATATATACAATATCATAATATTTACAATCCAACCAACACAACCGCCTCTAGCTACAGAGGGGAAGGAGGGAGGGTAAATTGGACTGCAGCAATGTGGATCTTCGAACATCTACATTTATGGTAGGTACAAAACTGTACTATGTTCTTCATCTCACATTGCTGCAGTCCTTACACTTGGGTAGAATCCCAAAGCAGAGGTAAGGGAGGATGGCACAACTATAAAGAAGCAGGAGCTGCCAAAATGCCCTGTAAAATAGCAGTGGCAAAACCAGCCCTAGATTTAGAGTAAAGTGGAAGGTGATAATGCTTAGAGAAAGTATGCACAGAACTCCAAGTAGCTGCCTCCAAGATATCCTTAGTTGCCACCCCCCTTAAAAAAGCTGTTGAAGTGGCAGTAGCCCTAGTGGAATGAGGCCTAATCCCAGCTGGAACCTCCTTGCCATGATGGGAATAACAGAAAGCAATGCAAAACCCAATCCACTTTGAAATAGTTTGTTTTGACACAGGCTTGCCCTGAGAACTCAAAGCAAAAGAAACAAATAACTGCTGAGACTGCCTGAACCCTTTAGTTCTGCTCAAATAATATCGCAACTGCCTGTGTATATCCAAAGTGTGCAAAATCTTTTCCCCTTTATTTTGGGGTTTGCATAAAAGGTAGGCAAATGAATAGTTTGGTTTAAAGACACACTAGAAACCACTTTAGGCATAAAGGAAGGATTAGTACGCAAAGATACCCTATCCTTATGGAAAATTAAGAAAGGCTCAACTGCCATAAGGGCCTGTAATTCAGAAACCCTTCTCGCAGAGGTAATGGCTAACAAAAAGCAGTCTTCCATGATAAATATTTCAACTCAGCAGTAGCTGCAGGCTCAAAAGGTTGTAGAGTGAGTTTCTCCAACACAAAATTGAGATCCCAAGCAGGAGCAGGAGCTCTCCGTGGGGGTCTTATATTCTTTGCCCCTCTAAGGAATTGCTTAAACAAAGGATGAGAAAACAATGGTGGGTCACAATCATAGTGAGCAGAAATTGCTGCAGCATGAATCTTAATAGAAGAGAAGGACAAACCTTTGTCCAGTAACTCAGTAAGATATTGAAGAGCCACACTTAAATTAGGCTTAGAAACATCAAATGCTTTTGCTGCACTCCAAAATAAAAATCTCTTCCATTTATCTGCGTACACTTTCCTTGTACTAGGCCTTCTGGCTTCCAAAATAACATTCAAAACTTGCTGTGGAAGCTGAAACCCTCCAGGGTTTAAAACAGAATATGCCAGGCTGTCAGGTGAAGAGAGTGAAGTTTGACATTGAGTAAATGACTGTTCTCCTGAGTCAGCAGGTGTGGAATCGAAGGTAAAGGCCATGGAGGCTCCCGTACCAGACTTCTCAGTAGTGGGTACCAATGCTGTCGAGGCCAATCTGGAGCTATTAAAATCATCTTTGGCTTGTCCTGTCTGACCTTCAGAAGTACCTTTGGGAGGAGAGGCAGAGGTGGAAAGGCATACACATGAAGATTGCTCCAATTGAATGAAAGAGCATCCACTTTCCAAGCTGTGGGATGAAAACTTTTTGTGCAAAACTTTGATAGCTGGTAGTTTAGTGGAGAAGCGAACAGATCTATGTCTGGAGTTCCCCATGACACTGTCAATTTCTGAAATACATGAGGATCCAATTTCCACTCGTGGGGATCCATAATTTGTCTGCTCAACACATCTGCTAAGGAGTTCTGTGCTCCCGGCAGAAACCTTGCCTGAAGATTTAGCTGTAAACTGAGAGCAGTCTCCCACAAAATCATTGCTTGTCTGCACAGAGGATAAGAATGTGTTCCCCCTTGCTTGTTGATGTACCACATGACAGTTGTGTTGTCTGTTAGAATCAACACCTGCCCTGGAAGAAGTAAATCCTTGAAAGCTATTAATGCAAATTGGACTGCTAACATCTCCTTCAGGTTGATATGTAGATGTAGAAGTCTGGCAGGCCACGTGTCTTGTATCCACTTTCCATTTAGATGAGCTCCCCAAGCTTTGTCTGAGGCATCTGTCGTTAGAATCTGACTTGCATCTGGCCGGGTCACAGAGAGTCCCTTGTTTAGGTGACATTCCTGAGCCCACCACAAAAATTCCTTTTGAATGCAAGGTATTATCTGAATGACAGTGTCCAAATCTTGGCAGTGCTGTGTCCATACATTTTTGAGATACCATTGTAGCTTCCTCATATGCAGTTTGGCATTGGGAAGCACCAGAATACAAGATGCCATGAACCCCAAGGCTTGAAGGACTGTCCTTGCAGTCAGCCTGGACTGATGAGACAATTGATGGAAGTAAAGAGAAAGATTCTTTTGTTTGTCCGGGGTCAAAAGGCCATCTGGGATGCTGTATTCAGTCTCACACCCAGAAAGCACATGTCCTGAGAGGGTACTAGACTGGACTTTATTTCGTTCACAGAATACCCCAGGCATCTTAGCACTGCTATCACATAGTGTAGATGATGAAGAAGCTCTTCTTTTCCTTGAGCCAGAATCAGACAATCGTCCAAATAAGGATAGATCTGTATTCCTCTTAGTCTGAAGAAAGCTATCACTGGAGCCAGAACCTTCGTGAATACTCTGGGCAGTAGATAACCCAAAGGGCAATGCAGAGAACTGATAATGAGAAGTCCCAGCCGAAAGCGTAGATACTTCCTGCAACTTAGCCTGATAGGAACATGAAGGTAAGCCTCCTTGAGATCCAGAGTCACCATCCAATGATCTTTGCCCAGCAGAGGTAAAAGTTGTTGTAACGTCAACATTTTGAACTTGGGAATGTCCAGATAAGTGTTGAGGATAGATAAATCCAAAATTGGTCTCCACGTGTTCCCCTTCTTTGGTACTAGGAACAGGCAAGAATAAAATCCTAGGCCCACTTCTGACAGAGGGACCGGCTGAATGGCTCCTATTTGGAGCAGCAGAGAAATCTGTTTGTGAGCCTCTATTCTTTGCTGAGGAGGAACGTCTGGCATGCCTTTGAAAGGAGGCAAGGTATGGAAATAAAACCTGTAACCTTGGTGTATGATATCCAATACCCATCTGTCTTGGGTAATTAAACTCCAATTTTCTTTGAAAAGTGCCAACCTTCCTCCCAAAGGTGCTGCCAGTCGAGAAGACTCTGGCAGCTGAAAAGGTAGGTCATTGGGTCTGTTTACGAAAGGACTGACCCCTGCCCTCACCCGAAGACTGTGCAGGTGAACTCCCTGTTCTAGGTCTGAAAGAGCCCTGAGCTCTGCCCCTACCCCGTCTAGACCTGCCCCTAGACTGGGAATCATAAGAAGGATACGTCCACCCCTTAGTAGGCCAATTTCTGCTAAACTTCGGAGGCTGAACCTGCAAAAAATCTTTAACAGTCTGCATAGACTTAGCCTTGTCTTCCATTTTCTTTAAGACTGCCTCAACAGGTGAACCAAATAACACATCAGATTGTAAAGGAGCATCCAAAATCCTTGTCTTAACATGGTCAGATAAATTCTGATCCCTCAGCCAGGCATGCCTGCGAAGAACTGACCCTGTGGCAGCCACCCTAGACGAGGCCTGTACAGCATCAAAACCACATTGCAAAGAATGCTTACCCACTTGTTCAGAGACATGTACCAAATCCTGTAACTCTTTACAGTCAATACCTTCCGCCACAGCATCTACCTTAGACTTCAATTGAGACAGTAGATAGTTTTGGTATTTCAACATGTGAAACTGGCAATTTAGAGCCCTCATAGCTAGGGTGGAAGACGTATAAACTTTCTTTCCCCATCTATCCAAAGCCCTAGCCTCTTTATCTGGAGGAACCGGATTTTTAACAACAGAAGCCTTAACACCCTTAGGCCCCTGACTAACAGTTTCTGGGTCCGCCCTAGAACTCTTAAAAAGAAACTTATGAGCTTCAGGCACCCTATAATACCTATCCGGCTTAACAGGAGCAGGAGGCAAGGAATCAGGATTAAGAGAAGCCTCTGCAAACACATCCTCCACCACATCCAAAGCAGGAGGTATAGCCAAAGGCCTATGCTGAGGTAAAAACAGAAATTCCCTAAGCCTTTTCCTGGAATCAGAGAAATCCTGACCTTCCCACTTAAAATGCTCCCTCATGGAATGGAGGGTCTCTGAAAAAGAAAAATCCTCAGGAGGAGAAGCAGAAGGAGTAGAATCATCCACATCAGAATCAGAATAAGGAGAATACTCCTGCAAGTCTTCAGCCGAAGACTCTGAAACATCTGAAGCCTGCTCAAAACTCCCCAACTCAGGTTCCACCCTAGGCCTCTTATCAGGAGGGGGCAAAGAACCTCTAATTAAGGTAATCAAATCTTCTGCCATTTTAAGCATATGCTTCTTGGGCACAGATCCTGAAGAACTAGGAGTGACACCAACTGAAGCTAAACCTGGCCTGCCTCTGGGAGAAGCCTTGGAAACAGAAGGCCTAACCACCCTAGGAAGGGAGGGGAGTACAGTAACCTGAGAAGCCCCTTCAGCCTGACTTGCCTCCTGAGAGGCCACATCCTGCAACAACAAGGTCTCCCCCTGGGCCTCCAGAGAAACCTCCGGTGGAACCACCGGCTCCACCGATACCTCTAAAGAACTGGCGTCCGGTACGGACGACTCGTCTACCCTGGGCTTAGCTGCTTTATCCTTGCGCTTCTTTGAAGAAGCGGACGTCGGAGCATCCGACGGCATAGTGTAATTGCACCGCTTCCCAAAGACTAACCTGGCACAATCTAACCTTCTCTTAATAGTGCGCTTATTGAATCTAGCACAAAAGCGACACCCAACAACGTCGTGCTCAGGCCCTAAACAAGGAATACACAAGGTATGATAATCTCTATGCGGTATCTGTTTCCCACAAGAAATACAGTTATTCACTTTTTCTGACATCCGGTAAACCACTGAGGCAAGAAAAAAGCAAAATATTCCCCAACGGGGTACTTAGCCAACTTTGACTCGGTCTGAAACTCCGAACTCGAAAAATGTCAGAACGCCGAACGGCACTTGCAACGCTGCTTCTGCATCGGACCATGCGGCAAAAAAGACTGAGGATATGACGTCGGTCATGCGCATTTGTACCCTGACGTCCTGATGTCAGTCTAATGCGCCTTGACCGACGTCAGCCTTATACTCTGATATTCGGGCCGACCGAGGACAGCGGACTACCCAAGTGTAAGGACTGCAGCAATGTGAGATGAAGAACATCTAAATCATTTCAAGCAGAATTTTCCTCACAAGAAGAAACTACAGATAAAACATTCCTCATACCTTCACAAGTAGTCAGAACAAACTTAAGCCTGACAATTCAAAATTCTTAAAAATCAAAGTTGCAGAGGGATATACTTTTTTTTTACAATACTTATCAATAATCTTCTCATCAGAACAGGAGGAATGGGTGTAGGTTCTGGAAAATCCTTCTGCAACAACTCAGTATTTTCTCCTACTGAAAACACTGACACATTCTAGCAATAGTCTCAGAAACAGAGAAAGCCCACAGGGAGAATCAGAAACGGAACTCTCCTCCAAGTCTGAAACAGAAATCTGAGGAAAAAGCACAGCATCTCTCCTTTCATCTCCATGTTCAGATTCAAAATCTTGAATATCTTCAGGAAAAGAGGTATCCCTCTTTTTTTTTATTAGAAACTACTTTGTAAGGATCAATAGCCTGAATTCCCATCCAAAGAAATCTGAGGAGGAGTAGATAAGTGCCTAGACTTCTGATTCTTTTTGACTGAAAAATGGGGCCAACTGTGTTACTAAAGGCAGCAGCAGCAGCAGTTTCCCCAGGGATGGGCACAGTATTCTGACACAACAGGAACCCTTCCCCTGTTCCCTCTCCCAGGACTGAGTGGCTCTCCTTTGCCCACTGAGGGTAAGGACACAACAGCAGCTGCAGAGGACATGGCTAACCCCCATCCATAGAGGCTGTAGATGCTATTCAGAAGGGATCTGGAGTAAAAGTTGAGTGGTCTGAGGTACAACAAATGGCCAAAAGCAGAGCCACACACCTCAAGCTGAGGCAAATTGGTAGCCTGCATACCCATATACTACTAAGAAATATCATGAGAACAATTCCAACCTGCAGATCCTGTTTTACTGTCCACCTTTCTCTCTCTCGCACAAGTAAACATACATGCATGTTCTGCAAACAAGCATTCTGACAAGACATTTCTGTTGTACAGAAATGGCACATTTACACTGCCATCAATAAAAGGAACAACAGCAAGGAACAAAAAGATGAATTAAACTTAATTGTTTAAATTGATTAGCAAGCAAGTAGTCCCAATTTTAAGTCTATGAATACATAGGAGCACCATTCAGATGTCAGTCAAAAAAAAAATTCAGGTTTTAAGTAGATGTTGCTGCACTGACCAAGACTGATAGGATTAACGTGAGTGCTGGTTGCAACTTAAAAGGTTTATAGGTGCTGCCAGTCTACACCCACAACAGGGAAACAAAGACACTGGTAAAAAAAGAATAATGACACATCTAGTCTGTCCATCTAGCAGCCTACAGCTGTCATGTATCCCAACATTCTTCGACCATGCTCTTTATCATTGGTTAACAACTTGATAGCTCCAGGAGAAAGTCACATGACACAAGAAATCTTGAGCTTGTGCTACTAAAAAAATCTTTCTTACTCCTGTTAAAGCGATCATAAATATCACTGTTCTACTGTTTTATCAATAG
Source organism: Protopterus annectens (assembly GCF_019279795.1). Lineage (NCBI taxonomy): Eukaryota > Metazoa > Chordata > Ceratodontiformes > Protopteridae > Protopterus > Protopterus annectens. The sequence continues at coordinate 112,111,771 of NC_056742.1, read as the reverse complement.
GCCAGTACACCATATCTGTCTTCTGTTCTGATTTCACTATTTAAGACCATGTTTCAGAGTTCATCACTCAACTCATCAAAAAAAAAAAAAAAAAAAATGGTTTCATTCTTGGCCCCTGAAGATAACTTTTATATTTTGCCTTTGTCTTGAAATACTAATTTCTGGCTCTTGCACATTGTTTTCCAGAGGGCTAGTATCCCTTTTTGGCTATGTTAAGCTTCTTTAAGTTCTTAAAATGGTTTACTTTCAGGACCACTATGACTAGAAAATTAAGCAAATAAATATTTTTGAAAAACTGTTATCCTCTGTACAATATTAACAGATCTGCATTACTAAGTGGTTAGTGTTATTCTGAAAGCTTTTTTTGCCTTAAAATGGCTTGATGGAGACTGTCATGATGACATGATTTTGTTTTGTATCCAATGTTCCTTTATAGCATGATGTCCTATGTAACCCAATAATACACCATTTTATCCATATTCCTTTTGTTTCAGATTGCTCTTTCCATTAATTTAGAAAAGCTGTCATCAGAACTGCTGCTTGATTTAGTCTCTGTAGAGACGGTCTAATTTTTCAGATACATCTTTATATTTTATTTATATTCTTTTCCGTATTTCATGGCCCATTTTATTTCAGCTCCAGAATGACTAACCTGGGCTCTTATTTTTCAATTTCTGCTTCATTCTTTTTTGATATCTCAAGTGCACCCATCCATCATGACGTCTCCAGCCTCTCTTACTGCTTCTAGCCTATCTCGGTTCTATGGTTGGGGCTGGAGCAGAACTTATAGGTGCTGGGGGGGGGGGGTTGTGCCACTGACTGCTTCCACTGGCAATTTTTTTAGTTTATGACATATGTCTCGATATCCTGCCCTGTGTCCACTTGTTACAATAGAGGGCTACTCCTCTCTAAGGATCATGCTTCTCTGCAGTAACACCTAAAAGAACACCCTCCTTCCTGCCCAAGATGCAGCTGCAGTTTGTCCCGCTATGG